>NW_015505389.1:0-1093 GCF_001515645.1 Sinocyclocheilus grahami | reverse complement strand
CTGATCGTCGTGGGACGCTGACGCCGGAGCTAACGAGCACCTGGCATAGTTCTGACACGGTCCATTTCTTCGCAGCTGGGGCGGAGGAGGACGCTGGAGAAGGTGGCTGACGCCTTGAAGGCGCAGGTGATGGCGTGCCTCGGTGCCTGGAGGTATGCACGACGGCGACGCGGGAGGGCCGGCGGCCCCGAGTTGCAGCCGCGGGCTCGATTATGGTGTCCTGCGGAGTGCTGGTGTGCTGGACAGCGACTGAAGACGCCGGAGGACCCATGGTGTCAAACTCATTATCGTCCGGGAAAAGTTCGATGTCTGACATGATGCTAAAGACGGGAGATAATGAAGGTAAGGCTGCTTTGATTATTTATAGAGGTTCTCTCTTGTGCTGATTGGATAGATGGTGTAATTACTGATGATGAACTGGCCGTGTTAATTATCTGCGCGCGCTCCTCCCGAAACTTGTTAATAAAACATCACTTAAATGTCATTGTCACACATCCCAGTGTTTGAGTAGGGGCCTGAAAATGGCAAGGAAACAATTAAATTCATTACACTGAACACAAAGAGTCTCATGAGCTGATCATGAACACCAGATATCATAGACTGACCTACAGCGTGACTCAGATACCGACCTGTGACTCTCAGCCAGCCAGTATGGAGTAGATAGAATTGAATGACTCACACTGGAGAGGCTGAAAGTACACCCCACATACAGGTACATGCGTGAAGGGTAGAGAACATCACAGCAGTAGCCCACTATATCAATAGAGACAGCCAGATGGGATTAGAAACAGCAGCTGAGATTCTCTGGTGATGATAAACAGGAGCAGATAGAAAATAATGTGTTCTCTGCCACTCTACACTACATGTACTTAGCAAACCCAGTCTACATTCTCCAGTCTGAAAACATGTCTGATGTGATGCATCAAGAGACACTGTTTAAGACAGAGGTGCCCAAACCTTTTCTAATGAAGGGCCAAAAATAAAACTTGGGCTGTGGGCCGAAAATAATAATTGCATTATACCAAAATATATTATATTAAAATGAAAGTTTCCATGGTTCCCATTAGGGCTGCACGATATTGAAAAAAAAAAA
>NW_015505388.1:2122627-2123998 GCF_001515645.1 Sinocyclocheilus grahami | reverse complement strand
TTAAATTATGGTTTATTTGTGCTCTCTGTTATGCCAGGATAATTATTTAACAAAAAGCTTTTGTCATGTTAACTTGTGTTGAAGTTTAACTCTTCTCTTCTCTTGTGTTAAGTTTAAATAATTTTAAGGCAACCATGTAAACTTTTTAGGTAATTGTTATAATAAGCTATATGTACAGTAGATAGCAAACTTAAATTTGAAAGTTTACTTAATGCTCTTAATTGCTTTAATAAGTTGATACAATATTTAAAACGAAGTTATGACAACAAAATAAGTTTAAAAAAAATCTTTAATTCTTTTATATCTTTGTAATAACTGAAATTCTTAGTTTTAATGAACTCAATTTTAAGGTAACCCGGTAACTTACTTTAAGTTAAACCGACAAATAATTTTTTACAGTGTACAAACTACTAACAAAAAATTGCTTACTGCATTTGGCAATATCTTTAGTGCCAAATATAGTCCAGAAGAAGACAAAGATGAAGATAGAACAATATCAAGTTTAATAAATAACTCTGAAGATAATCCACAATCGAGACAGTATGTAAAACACAAACAACAACCGACAACTGAAAAGAAACACAGAGTAACATAAATACATGGCAAATGATGGAACTAATGAATAACACATGAGATAATTAATGAATGTCCATGACAATAAATGAGAAGTGGGAACTGAAACCAAGGAACACAAGAATACAAACTAAAAGTTCATGATAAAGAAACTAAAACAACATAATGGTGACATTTAGCATATATTTAGATAATATAATATATATTATAATTTAATTATTTATATAAGTTATCATTTAAATCAGAGCCTTATTTCTCTACTACAAGCTTTAAATGAATTTGCAGCATTAAGTGTAAACACATAAATTAGCAAAAAAATAAACAAATAAATAAAAACAACAACAACAAAGTGTTTAGCTAAATGCTCTATAATAAAAATCTTTTGGAGGATCGCAGATAATAAAATCAGTTCTTTTACATATTTAATTCAAAGGAATCAACTCACTAAAATGAACCTAATTATCCAGCGCAGTATATAAGAGAGATGAATGCATTTAAATATTGCTTCAGCAAGTGTGTGCGGAATACAGCATAACCAAAAATAATAATAATTTGTCATACTTTAACACTAGATTGTTAGTAGCATCACTATGTTTAGTTAACACTCAACACTGCTAGCGAACTGTGTTAAGTTTTGAATAACCATCTCTTTAGCTAATATATATATATATATATATATATACAGTGGGTACGGAAAGTATTCAGACCCCCTTACATTTTTCACTCTTTGTTATATTGCAGCCATTTGCTAAAATCATTTAAGTTATTTTTTTTCCTCATTAATGTACACACAGCACC
>NW_015505388.1:2118886-2120019 GCF_001515645.1 Sinocyclocheilus grahami | reverse complement strand
CAAAACTTGTGATCAACTTCGAGAACTAATAAGGCAAGAATGGATCGCCATCAGTCAAGGATTTGTCCCAGAAGCTAATATCCAGCATGCCAGAGCAAATTGCAGAGGTTATGAAGAACAAGGGGCAACACTGTAAATATTGACTCATTATATTTTTTTGCCAATAAAAGCCTTTAAAACTTACATGCTTATTGTTTTTCAGTATACCATAGAAACATGTGGAAAATAATCTACAAATACTGAAGCAGCAAACTTTGCAAAACAAAAAATTGATGTCATTGCCAAAACTTTTGGCCATGGGAACTCCCAAGCAGCCAGAGACACAAGCTGCCGGAGCTGCTGTTCGGAATGGAACCGCACCTGTGTTGCGGTCGACAGGCCTGGATGCCGGGCCGTTATTCCCCTCAAGCACCACGGGCCACGGAAGATGAGCCGCTGTGACGAAGCCGCCGCTCCTCATCCCCTGGACCAGAGAGTGGAGCGTGTACAGCCACCAGACTCCGCCCCCTACCTGGACCCCTCCTTTCTGAACACTGCCATTCCTTCACAACTATTTCCCCTTTGTACACTTTTTTCCCGTTTTGGACATTTTATGTTTATTTTCTGTTAAATAAAAGCTTTTTCTTTTTTTGACTATGTCTAAAACCAAGACAAACAAAATACATTTTAAAAAATATATTTGAATTAATTTTTAAAAACAATTTATGTAACCAGAAAATTCAAAAGCAGTTATTTAGCCATCAGGTATGTGTCCTTGTCTGTTACCCTTACCTGTTTGCATCAACACTCCTGCCTGACTTCAGGAGGGTAATCAAATAAGAGGCTGTATGAATCAGAGAATCCAACAACAAAACTGACCCCTGATCTCCCCTTAAGTCACCACTGCAGCAAACTACAGCCACCTCAGCAGTCATGTACTTCAAGGACACGCTAGAGTCTCTCTATAATTAGAAAGTGTTCATACACAAACAGCATTCTAATAGCAGTCCCACATTGTAAATTACACAAATTCCAGGCTCTCAGATTGTAAAACAGATTCAATGAATAATAATTTTGAAATATAGTTATAGATTTCAAAGGGGTCATAACATATATCTTTTTTTTTGTCTTAATATGTTAGTCAAGTTTTTTAC
>NW_015505388.1:2068433-2116124 GCF_001515645.1 Sinocyclocheilus grahami | reverse complement strand
GTGCTGTCAAACGATATACAAAATAAAAGTTTTTGTTTACATAATATATGTATTTGTACTGTGTTCATTTATTATGTATATAAGTATACACACATGCATGTATTTATTTCAGAAAAATATGTTATGTTTAAATATTAAATATATTTATATATAATATAAATTATATGAATATAAATATAGACATGTAAATACATGTAAATATTTTCAAAATATATATTGTATGTTTGTATACATAATAAATATACACAGAACACTCACATATATTATGCAAACAAAAACATTTATTTTGTATGCGATTAATCGCAATTCATCATTTGACAGCCCTAATATATATGTGTATGTGTGTATATATATATAGAAATCGACATGATAGTTCAGACAAACCTCACCCATGATAGTTCAGACATGATGCTAGCTGGTTGTCAAGACATTGCTATGGGGTTGCCAAAGTGTTTTGAGACACACTTCATAAAAAACAACTTGAACTAAAATCTAACTTTTACTGCAAAGTTTGAAAAATCCTGTTGGAAAAAAAACACTTTAAAAAGTGCAACATTCAGTTTAGGGTTTTTTCCACCTGTTTTATTGTACCATCACTTTGAAAACAAACAGCACAACCTTTCTCATTTTGAGGTCACACTAACAATACTAAATATTACACACAACACCAAGTATGGACAATAATAAGTATGATGTCTGCCAATAATAATTAATTAATGAATTCTGCAAACTAAACTTTCAAAAACTGCATGCTATGTAAAGTTAAAGAAATGTGATTCCACTTTTTGGTGGGAAATCTTGGTGCACTGGGAGCTGCTGTTTCAGCATCTGCTTAGTCAACCCAACAATAATGACTGGTAATGACTGGTAAAAACTTAATTACTTCCAGACCTCTTACTTGAGCCTTCTATAGGAAATGCTGCTGCGTTGGGTAAAACGATCACTTTTGAATCTCCAGAGGGGGATCATGGATGCAGCAACTTTGAACACTGCCCACACTCTCATGAGACCAGCTGGCTTCCTTTGTATAAATTAAATCAGTGAATTACAGTAATAATAGTGGATAACTTATAGAGGTAATTTATTAGCCTCTACAGTCATTTCACAAATGAATGGTTCCTTACTTTTACGTTACCCAGGGCTATGTGAATATTGCATAAGAGACTTTGGTTAAGTCAGGCTTTTTCACTGGAATCTCTTCATGGATATATCATTGACATTTTCAACTTATGGACATTTGGAGCTACCAGTCCTCTGAGCTATGAAGACATTAGTAGGAAAAATTTGGCTGCCTGGTTCATTGATCAAGAACTTTGAACAAAACCCCCCTCTGTCTCTTTTTCATGTCATTCTTTTATCTCTTAGAGGCCTCTTTCTCTTTCAAACATTGACCCATCATTTGACATAACATGTCGCTCTTTATGTCTCACCCTCTCCTCTCTCTATCTAATACCTATGTATAGCACACAACACTTTGAGATACAGAACGTGACACACTGCTGCACTGCAAGGGCCGGTGTTAAATGTGTAAAGGGATGGTTAACCCAAAATGACAATTTTGTCGTCATCTACTCAGCTTCATATAGTTTGAAAACCATATGCTATAGGGTTGTCAAGTTTTGTTTTGTTTTTTTTAAGTGTTGATTCTTAGTACCATAAAGTCATAGTAAATAAATTTTTCTCCTAAGTATATATGAAAAAAATTATTTGTGGCATAATTAAATGTGTCATTTAATTATGTATATAAATTACATTTTAATCTTACTTTTTAAAACTATTGAATTATGTTGCTATGAGAATTAAAGGGTTAGTTCACCCAAAAATGAAAATTAGGCTGCGTTTAACTCACCCCCTAGGCATCCTAGGTGTATATGACTTTCTTCTTTCAGACGAATCCAGTCGGAGTTATATTAAAAATTGTCTTTGATCTTTCAAGCTCTATAATTGTAGTCAGCGGGGGTTGCATTGCTTCAGTCCAAAAGATGTGAAATAAAAAGCGCCCTTCCATTAAAAAAAGTGTCTCACACGGCTCCGGGGGGGGGGGGGAAGCCTCCTGTAGCGAATCGATGCATTTTTGTAAGAAAAATAGTGAGCGCAATGCTGACCCCATACGTCATGCTCCCGGAACTGCTTCTGTGTACAACTGTTGGTGCAAACTAGATTGAAGTGATTATTTCGTTTTGAATATGGATATTTTTCTTACAGAAACGCATCGAGTCACTACAGGAGGCCTTTGTTCACCTCCCGGAGCCATGTGAGACACTTTTTTATGGAATTTTTTATTTTACTTCTTTTGGACTGAAGGAATGCAACACCCGCTGACTGCAATGATAGAGCTTGAAAGATCAAAGACAATTTTTAATATAACTCCAACTGGATTCGTCTGAAAGAAGAAAGTGATATACACCTAGGATGCCTCAGGGGTGAGTAAATGCAGCCTAATTTTCATTTTTGGGTGAACTAACCCTTTAAGTACAGACAACAGTAATAATTGTTAGTTAAATTCCTGTTGAAATGTTGTTTGGTTTATTTTGATATGGCAAAATGCTTAGGGTTTATTAAAGGGGTCATATGATGCTGCTAAAAAGAACATTATTTTGTGTATTTGGTGTAATGAAATGTGTTTATGCGGTTTAAAGTTCAAAAAACACATTATTTTCCATATACTGTACATTATTGTTTCTCCTCAATGCCCCGCTTTTTTGAAATGCGTCGATTTTTACAAAGCTCATCGGTCTGAAGAGCGAGGTGTGCTCTGATTGGCCAGTTATCCAGTGCATTATGATTGGCTGAATACCTCAAGCGTGTGACGGAAATGTTACGCCCCTCACCATACTGTTGATGCCGTGTCCCGGCCGGAGCGACGAAACAAAAAACATGAAAACCCATTACAAACTAGGCATTTGTTGCATCCAGTGGGGACATGATTACTGATTATAATGACTTATACTGTCTTTTTATGCGTTGCGTTGCATCGCGCTGCGTAAACATAAAACCATGTCTGCATTTGTGATCTAAGAAATGACAAACTACAAATGCTACTCTACACTGCCCAAAACTCGTGTTTAAATCATCAGTGGCAAATCCTTTAAATGAAAACGTACTTACAGTCTGGGAGTCAGAACTGCCGGCATTGTAGTCTACTCTCCCAGGATCAGGAAACAGTCCTCCATAAAATGTGCTGCACACATCTGGATATTTGGGTTAAACTGTTCTGGAACAGTGTTGTAAATACAACGTAACCACTGATTTGTAGTCGTGTCCTCTTTTGGAAGACCAAACAAAGTAGTTTCACTTTCACAACAAGACACACGGTGGCCTAGCGTGAGCGGAAACCGCGGCCTAGCGTGAGCTGAGGCCGGGCTAGAGTGAGTAGAGGCGGCAGGGTTGAGAACGGCGCGGACGGCGGATTCGACGAAGAAGCGGCAACCACATGTGACGACCCCGGGCTGGACTCCGCTTCGTCCACGGTGAAAGCCGATCCGGTGATCCACAGCACTAAGTTGATGTATTCCCTCAGCGACCAGCACAGATCAGCTCTAGGCATAACGAAGCGGATATCATCCCCTTTTGGAAGACCAAACAAAGTAGTTTCGCTTTCACAACGAAGCACACAGCGCCTTCACGACATGGCGGCAGCGCCAACAATACTACAGTGAGAATAAAAGTTACGCCTTCTTTTTTTGCGTGAACATTTAGGCGGCGTTATGCAAATCTTCCCACATAGTGACGTAGATATGTGGGGGCGTTAGAATGAGCTGTTTTAGGTAGGCGTGGTTAACTCTTAACTTTTATAAAGAATATCTCTTTGGATTTGAGACTTTAGTCTTTGCAACTTTACAGATCTTTTTTATGCACCAAGTGCTTGTAACACTCCAAAGAGAAAGGAAAAATTGAAATCGCAGCATATGACCCCTTTAAGTCAAGAACTTCTACAACCGATTCATTGAGTCTTGTGAGTCTTTTGGCTGATTCATAGAAAACATAAGAGTCAGAGTCATTCTTTAATGAATTGGACAATGTTGGCTTTATGAGAACCCTTAATTTTACTCAAAATCATGAAAATCATTTGGATTCAGCACTTTAAAAAATAAGCCAGCTTCTTAATAAGAATCAGGTCTTTATTTCCAACCCTAAGTGTGAGTAGATGAACTATCCCTTTAACAACTGCCCACTTTGACCCCATATTAGGATGTAACTCACAGCACCGGTAAATAGACCATCTCATCAATCTGTGTTCAAAACTGATCTTTCCCATGCTATCCTCACTATATCCTCCTCTTTGCCTTTTTCTTGCCATTTCCTAAAAAGAATGATGAATCATGTAGCAGCTGCTTAGCCCACTCATGGAAAACATTAAAACAATTTCTACATCAGTTCTCCAGTGGAAAGCCAGTCAGTGCAACAGGTTAAATGCCTGTGCGAGAGGATGTCAAAGATGATAATTACTCAGTTTTAAAGCCATAACCTTTAACAAAAGACAAGAGCCCTTGAGAAAGTTCAAAATATTTTTTTTACTTGTACCGCACAACGACTTTACCTGCCAGAAGAAGCAGACCCCCTCATGAGGCCATTGTGACATCTCATTAACTGCTGCTATTTTATTTAAAATAATACAATGTTTCTGATGAGACAGCAAAGGTGAAACATTACAAAAACGTATAATATAACTAATTGTGCACAGGTTCCTCTGTGAGAAAGATTGTGACTTGGAATGAGTGGAAAATTAAGTGAAGATCTGAGACAACACTGTGGTCTGGAAGCCAAAAACAAAGTTTCTAAAGTAGAAGAGAGGGCAGAAAGGATTTTAAAATGTGTGTTTTTTCCTGAGTTTAATGGCCACTGTATATTTTATACTGACCCCTATGAAGTTTGTTTACCTATTGCTGCAGTGTATCTGTTTTTTGTTCTTTTTCGTCTATATACTTTTTTCATTAAAATTCAAATTTATATAAATTTAAAAAAAAAAAGTTTTTGCTGAATATCCATGTACACCACATAACATCACGTAACATAAGTAGCCTACTAGGGTTGTGAATACCACTTGATGTTGACTTTAGGGAGGAAGGGTCCAAAATTCAGGAATTGTTTTAAAGTCTTCTTTTATCCAAATTCTAAGCAACTTCACTGAAACAAACATGCATCCATTATTTTCCAGCTTTTTACATAACTCCTCAATACTTAACATCTTAACAAGACAAAGACGGTGAGTCAAGATCACTCTATTCAAACGGATTTCAAAAGACAGATCTGAAGATCAGTTTCTTTAGTCAACGGATCCCAACTCTGTTGCTATGCCACCTCTGAAAGAGCCAACTAAATTTAGATGGCCATTATTATGAGGCTTTTCCCGCATCACGACTAAGATAGATGGAGGAGGTGTAGTGACAACTTATCTTATGTTTGTTGAACGAGCGTTATGCAGCGAGGTGCCAATCTGACATCTGACATTCTTTTCAATGTGTGCCATAACCTTGGGGGACAATGCACATACATACTCTCCTACCAATAGTTAAACAAATTGTTATTTCCAATTGTAAAGAAAATGTTTTTTAAAGAACAACATGGTGCCTTAAACCATAAAGCGCCATTTAGCACTAGTTTGAAGTCACTGACTGTCTTCCTGACCATAAGTACCATGCAGATATAACTGATGTATAAACTAAATTGGATATAATTCGATGTGATATTGTATATTATTACACGGCTCTGTGGAATACTTGATTCTGATTGGTCAGTCGCAACATTCCAAGGTGTGTTATTCCTCTATAACAACCGGTAAAATCTGATAACACAGGCTCATCCAGGTAACTGAAATCTGTTCTATATGCTTGCTAGGAACAGTTTTTCTTTGTGGAAGCTTTGCATTTGGTTATCTAATAAAATATTAAAACTCAAATCAATGTTATTGTCACAATACACTTCAGAGGAATGAGGAGACGCTGGAGAATACTTTAACAAGATTTTATTTTCATGCACCAAGGGAGACGAACTCGGGAAGACGTTTAACAGCAGACAGAGAACTAGGGACTGGGAACACTTTAAATACACACAGGAGGAGGGGATGACGAGACACACCTGGGAGCAATGAAATATCAAGGAAAACACCTAGGACAAATGAACTTAATCAGGACAGGAACAGGAAACTAACCAAATAAGGGCATAGGAAGGCACATGGGGAGCAAGACACACACAAAACATGGAACAGAGTCTGACATCACGCCCCCCTCCGGAAGGCGTGTCCTCACGCCATATACCATCCAATGGGGAGGGGGAGTGGGCAATCTGGAGGTCCCTCAGGACAGACACGGGACAGTGGTCCTCCAGAGCGGAGCAGGGGACTCGGGAGGCCAAGGCGGAGCAGGGGACTCGGGAGGCCATGGTGGAGCAGCCACCGAGGCCGCTGCCCCAGCCCCCACCTCAGCCTCTACGGCTAGAGCCATAGTCCCCCCCCCCGAAAAAATACTTGGAAAAATGTAGGGGGTTTTATTCGGGGCCTGGAGCCCTCCCTGGGCTGAACGGAAGATCAGGAGCCCTCCCTGGGCTGAACGGAAGATCAGGAGCCCTCCCTGGGCTGAACGGAAGATCAGGAGCCCTCCCTGGGCTGAACGGAAGATCAGGAGCCCTCCCTGGGCTGAACGGAAGATCAGGAGCCCTCCCTGGGCTGAACGGAAGATCAGGAGCCCTCCCTGGGCTGAACGGAAGATCAGGAGCCCTCCCTGGGCTGAACGGAAGATCAGGAGCCCTCCCTGGGCTGAACGGAAGATCAGGAGCCCTCCCTGGGCTGAACGGAAGATCAGGAGCCCTCCCTGGGCTGAACGGAAGATCAGGAGCCCTCCCTGGGCTGAACGGGGGATCAGGAGCCCTCCCTGGGCTGAACGGAAGATCAGGAGCCCTCCCTGGGCTGAACGGGGGTTCCGGAGCCCTCCCTGGTCTGAACTGGGGTTCCGGAGCCCTCCCTGGGCTACACTCGGGGACAGGAGCCCTTCCTGGGCTACACTCGGGGACAGGAGCCCTTCCTGGGCTGAACTGGGAATCGGGAGCCCTTCCTGGGCTATACTGGGGAACAGGGTAGCGCTTCCGTGGTGCTGGCACTGGAGGGCACTCTGGAGGAGCAGGCACAGCAAAGAGCATTCGAGGAGCTGGGACTAGAGTGAGGTTTGGGACTGGAGCCGACGCTGGAGCGAGCTCTGGGGCTGGAGCCAGGGCTGGAGCGAGCTCTGGGGCTGAGCGAGCTCTGGGGCTGGAGCTGGCGCTGGAGCGGGCGCTGGGGCTGGGGCTGGAGCCGGCGCTGGAGCGAGCTCTGCGCTGAAGCGAGCTCTGGGGCTGGAGCCGGCGCCGGAGCGAGCTCTGGGGCTGGAGCCGGCGCTGGAGCGAGCTCTGGGGCTGGCACATTATCGTCCGTGGGGCTTGCCTCACTGATGTCCTTGGGGCTTGCCACACTAACTGCCGGCTGACTTGGGACGGACGGCGGCGGACTGGTTCTGGCTCAGGACCGGACACTTCCCAGACACCGGAAAACTCCTTCCCTCCAAGTTAGTCCAGTGGTGTCTGGGAGGTCCACAGGGTGATGGTAGTTGGCCCCAAGCCAGAACAGCTGATTGAGGATGGCATCCCCTAATGCATCACCTCAGCGAGCTTGCAGAACTCCCTGGCGTACTCGTAGAAGGGGAGATCGAGGAGAGCTAGGGCGGCGACGCGAGCGGCAATTTCCATCGCCGCGGGGGGGAATACCAGGAAACAAATACTGTCAAAAAGGCGGGGAAAAACAAATGCGAGGAAAAAGTTGCCGCTCACTTTCAGTTTTGGTCCACTGTTCTGTCACAATACACTTCAGAGGAACGAGGAGACGCTGGAGAATACTTTAACAAGACTTTATTTTCATGCACCAAGGGAGACGAACTCGGGAAGACGTTTAACAGCAGACAGAGAACTAGGGACTGGGAACACTTTAAATACACACAGGAGGAGGGGATGACGAGACACACCTGGGAGCCATGAAACATCAAGGGAAACACCTGGGACAAATGAACTTAATCAGGACAGGAACAGGAAACTAACCAAATAAGGGCATAGGAAGGCACATGGGGAGCAAGACACACACAAAACATGGAACAGAGTCTGACAGTTATGTGTACAATTACTTAATTATGTCATCCTGATATCGCGGACTTGCTCTCTCGTTTCATACAAATGCACCTGATGCCAGTGCGATGATTGTTTTGTACACTGTAATGGATTATAAGATAACTAACAAAATGGTAAGCATTTAAAACAGTTTCATCTTAAATCAATATCTTTTATCACCATTTTTGTGTATGTGGTGAAATGCTGTGTAATAAGTGGTACGACTATACCCTATCTTTAATAAGGTAGTGTGGAGAAAGACTCTCTACTAATGAGCAAGTCATGTGGCTCCTCTTGCATGGACTACATCCAAAATCCCTCAAAGACTGTCCTCTTGGGCTCTTGTAATCCAGAGAGAGAGGAACGGTTCCTCGTTTGATGTTAATATGATGTACTGACAGAGATGTGAAATAAAATCATGGACATGATTAAGCAAAGAAGGACAGTTTTCTGCATCAACATGCTTTGTTGGTTTCGGAAACAACATTCACATCAACCAGACAGATTTTAGAGTTAGGCTTGGGGCTAGAGCTCGAACAACAATTTAATCAGCCAATCTGCTCCAAAACTGACAAAAAGCACAGTATAAGTATCATACAAATGTCCATTTGATTGATGCTCTATATTTAACTTTTACTGAAGTCACCATGTTGTGTGAAGAGCAAGCTGAAAATTAAATGGTTAGATGAACTACTACAATACACTGTGACCCAGACCTCTGGAATTACCATCAAAGTGCCAAGCGAGAGTGGCTTGAGTCTGTTGAGTGCCACCTGATTATCAAACCATTCCTATGGCAATCAAGAGATAGGTTAAGCATGTACATGTATGCATGTGGATAAAGAGGGTTATTTGTGGAACTTGTATGAGTGTGGGAACGAAACTATGAGACAGACTGCAGAGCGACAGTATAAATCTAACCTGTTTTCATACAGTCATGTGCTTATTTGTGTTCACGCTCTGTAGTCTGAAGACCGTCAAAGGTTTCTATTTACATTGCGATTTGCAAAATTCCGACTGTACGATTGACAGCTTGATTATAAAGGGAGCCCACCTTGATCACTTTCTGTATAGGCCTATAATCTATTCACAATTTGAATAAAAGTTTTATTTTTCATGTTGTTAAGAGGATCAATGGCCGCGTATACATTGCAGAGTTTCAGGAAAGACAACTGCATTTAAATGCAGAGTGAATCCGCTAAATAACGTTCTGCAAGTCACTCCCCATCCGATGACTGACATAGTGATAAACATAGTAGCGGATGGGACAAAAAAAACCTAACCTAAAACCTAAAAAAGACCTAATATGTCAAAAATAGATCTGTATTAAGTGTATTGCAGTGTAAATAATTTTATTAAAATTATTAAGTCACCTCTGTGTCTGTGATTATGACAAGTATAAAGTAATAGCCACAATGCACAGGAGTTATGTCAAATGGGTCGGGTTGGGAATGGAATTAAATTAGTGCTGCTGTCGGATAACGGGTCGGGTGTTCTTTTAAAAGTACTGCAGGTGCGGGTTTACCAAACAGGACCTATGCAGGACTCTGGGACTCGATATATTTAAAGCAAAATCAAAGAACAAATGGGTGTGATGTTATTTAGAACAAATTCTGGCTAAAACTATTTCAGTGGTTTACTTGTCAACGCAGAACTTCCGCAAAAATTTTGCACAGATTTTCAGAACGACAACATTAATGTTTTGTCAATGTTAGCAATCAGTACTACTATTACACACTTCTGTTTACCCGAACAAAGAAGAACTTACTCTGCTAAGAGTATATTGGGGCCTTAAAGAGCAGCAAAATGGCCAATGACTGAATCAGTCTGAGCAACAGTGAGATCAGAATGTGTGTCTAGAGAGCTGGCAGCCCTGCAGCCCTGCAGCCCTGCAGCACCAGGGTGGAGCCCTCCCTCACCAGCTCCTCTAATAACACTCACTCTCACCCTCCAGACAGGTAAGGAGGATGTGAGGGGATGCCAGACGCAGTGAATGCATAATCATATCATCCTCCTGCTCAGGCAATAATGAAAAAAGGCGTTTCATTAAAAAAAAAAAATAATAATAATGATAATAATAATAATAAATAATGACCTTCCATTTTTATTATCTGCAAAGCAGCGATAAGTTGTCTGTCTGGCATTAGCTACTGATGTCTGTCTTCCCTGCATATGATTTACACTTTGATTCACTGTTTATTTACAACCATGCAAAGAGAGGAAGAAGAAAATGAAGAGTTCTGCTCAAATCACTCATGTCTTTGCACACCCCAGTGAATGAATGAGAGAGAGAGAGAGAGAGAGAGAGAGGGAGAGAGAGATGGCATTTGTGTGGGCAGTAACCTAGCAAAGCTTTTTTGCAATATAATAAATAGCCGCATAGTGACATTCCTTACAAGACACAACCACAAATTGGCTTTTTTCCAAAACAACGTACATCCGACCACATCTATTCTCTTCACACTCTAATTAACAAAAATCTAAAGGGCAAACAAAGAAAAATATATTGCTTTAAACTCTATTTGGCATGAAGGTTTACTATACAAATGAATACAAATTGGCCTTGGTGGAAAAACATTCAATGGTATACAATCCATGTACAAAAACAGTAAATGTGCACTCAAAAAAAATTTGGAAATCTCAGAACAGCGTTCTTCCAGCAGGGTCGTGGAGTGAGGCAAGGATGCAGTCTCCAGTGTTATTCGGCCCTAAATAGAACCACCAAATTGGCAAATTACTTATCAATCAAACAATTAAAAGAAAGACAAATCCTTTCAAAATATCGACTCAGCGACCACGACTTAGAAATAGAGAAAGGAAGACAAAAAATCCTGGCTACCAAGAGAACAGCGACTACGCAAACACTGTGACTTAAATCAAATAGAGGATGAGAAACACTTTCTTCTTGTCTGCCCCAAATACACCACTACAAGACAAATATTCTTTCGACAATTTGAAGTATTGAATTGTTCATTTTCTTCTAAAGCACCTTGAACTTGAACTTGAACTTGAGAGAAAGAGAGAGAGGAAGGAACGGCAGATTTCGTTTGCGGATTCTGAAATTGTAATCATGCTAGACCAGCATATTTGCTGATATTCGGCAGACATACACTGCATCTCTGACTTATAGCAGTTCTCTAGAGCACTTTCTCCATGTTAGTTTTACAGTATATACAGTAATAAGTGTAATTTTAACTGTAAAATATTGTAAAAATGCTACAGAAAAAAAATCCCCATACAGGGAAAAACTGTAAAAGATCTAACCAGACATTTCATGTAATTTTACTGTAAAATGCTGTTAATTGTACAATTTTTAGAAGTAAAAAAAAACAAATCAACGTATAATTTACAGTAAAAAATTGTAAACTGATATTCCCAGAATTCCCTGCATGACACTCCACATTTGAATGTATTTTGTTTAAATAATCTAAAAACTACTAATTAAAAAAAAACTAATTTTTTTTTACAGTGAAGGCTGTTGTCCATTTGATTATACGTTTGTTTGTTGTTTCCCTTAAAGAACAACATTTAATAAAAAACAAATTTTGTTTAGTCATAATTATGATTTTACTAGTATGAATTGCATTTTTTTTACCAGTTAAAATGAGTTGCATACATCTTGGTTTGAATAAAAATGGAACTGTAGAGCTCTTTAATTAAAATGTTTACAGTCAAAAAAGCATATGTATAAAAAACTTATGTGACCCTGGACCACAAAACCAGTCATAAGGGTCAATTTCTCGAAATTTAGATTTATACATCATCTGAAAGCTGAATAAATAAGCTTTCCATCGATGTATGGTTTGTTAGAATAGGACAATATTTGGCCGAGATACAAATATTTGAATATCTGGAATCTGAAGGTGCAAAAAAATCAAAATACTGAGAAAATCGCCTTTAAAGTTGTCCAAATGAAGTTCTTAGCAATGCATATTACTAATCAAAAATTAAGTTTTGATATATTTACGGTAGGAAATTTACAAAATATCTTCATGGAGCATGATCTTTACTTAATATCCTAATGATTTTTGGAATAAAAGAAAAATCGATAATTTTGACCTATACAATGTTTTTTTGGCTATTGCTAAAAATATACCCCAGCGACTTAAGACTGGTTTTGTGGTCCAGGGTCACTTATATCTCTAAAAGTAAAAACAAATGGAACTCATTTGGAAACATATGATTGGTAAAAATGTAATTCTAGGTATGTGAGCCTGGAAATTTTACTAGTCAGATTTGAATTATGCATCCGTTGACCTGGAAATGGCATCAAAATTGCATTATAAATATCATCAATGTGAACAATTACTAGACAAATTGCATTACAGCTATCTAATTGGAGTTTTGACTAGTCTAAACTGCATTATGACTTGTAACACTAGGGGCATTAAAAGAAGGAACAGAACTGCAGAGGTGGACAAAGTACTCAACTCCATTACTTGAGTGAAAGTACAGATACTGCTGGTCAAATATTACTCCATTACAAGTAAAAGTTGTAAACACAGATTTTTACTTAAGTAAAAGTACAGAAGTACTTGCTTTTAAAAGTACTTAAGTACCAAAAGTAAATTTCATTTTTTATGTCAATGCACTGATTTTTTTATTGCACGTAATACTTGCAATACTTCTGAAGCGACTTAGAATACATTACACCTACTAGCTTGTAGTATCTTTGGAATAAAGAGCTTTTAGAATGTTAAAAACCTATGGGGGAAAAAATAAATACAAAGTGATAAGGAAGAAAATAAAATCAAACCTGCATTAAAACCCAGCAACACAACTGTAGCTGTATAGCTTTACAACAGCAACACTGCTTTAACAGCAAGACTTATTTAACATCAAAATAAAAATTTAAAAAATACTGTCTAATCGCTCTTGCTGTACTTTGATGTCACACACAGAATGGTCTGTGCACCTTTTGTGTTTTATCAGGAGATGCAAAACAGTTCTTCTGTGGCTTTATAGGTAATATTTTCACCTACACAATTTAGCAAAATCAGACAATATTGTGTCTAATATATACCACAATATGAATTTCTTATTATTGAATTCAGAGTGAAAAATACAATATTTGTCTTTCAAATGTAGTGAAGTTAAAGTCATAAGTTCCCAGAAAAAATAATACTCAAGTAAAGTACACATACTCAAAAAGTGTACTTAAGTACAATACTCAAGTAAATGTACTTAGTTACTGTCCGCCTCTGCAGAACTGTCAGAAGTAACACAAAACAGCAGGCACACCAGGTTGCACTTACCCTGCACATCAAGTTTGATTGCAGTGCGTATGCGTCTCTCAAAAATCTCTATCAACCCTGAGGTTTCCATTTTCTAGTCCTCTCAAAATCAACCAACCTTCACCATTGGGGCTGAACAGCCAGCATTGAGCTTGTGAATGCTAACCATGCTCTTATGGCTTCTTCAGAGGAAAGCAGCTGCTCTGTGGCACTGGTGACCCACTTGAAACACTGATATGCTGTTGAATACTGATAACCTTTGAGAAATGTCAAGTGTTACCAATAGAGTACATCTCTATCACTTTGATATCATGTCGTGCCTGATATTGTTAATAGGGTCTGGCTGCAAACATGCACTTGCACTCTCTTCTGCAAGTGACGTCACTTGCAATCTTTTTTTTTTTTTTAATAATACAACATTTCTCTCAACATTTTACAAAAGTAGACAGGTGGTGAAGACAAGAAAAAATAAACAAAATTACAATGTCACTTCAACACCTGCACTCTCTGCTACCTGCGATGTCACTTGCAATCGACACAAATCATGCGTGTTGCCAATGGAGGCAAGACACTGTGGTTGTTAAAAGATCAAAACTATTTTAGTACCATAACGTATAAAGTCCTGCAAGTCACCTGTAGGAGAAAAAGACAAGAACCGCAAATCTGTGGCCACAGAACAGCAGAATATGAACACAATGTGCAAAGTCTCTCGTTAAGCGTTTTCCTCCCATAGAAAACCATAAACACTTAAAATGGCTTAATGTATTAAGATAGTACTATTAAAAGATCAAATTCGATATACAGTTTATTAATATAATGTACTACAAGGCAAGCAGATGGCCAGTATATGAACACAATGCGCAAACTTTCACTTTTCCTCCCATATGGCAAAACGCTTAATGTGGCGTAACAGACTAAGATGATAAAGACCAAATTCAGTCTTATTAAAAGTCTTATTGTTTATGTCTGAGAGTGCAAGTGCATGTCTGCAGCCAGACCCTTCTCCAATAGAACAGACCATGTTGCCAAATAGCAGTCTCACCATTGAAACATTATGCTTGTTCAGTGCTGCAAAACAAAAAGAGCTGTACAAAAAAATATTAGTGTCGCCTTGAGCATTCCCTAAACATTGTATTTACAACAAAACTTTGTTTTGACAAAAATGTTACAGGGTTCAGACGGAGGCCTTCATGGGCCCAGCACATCTCTTATTGACAAGGTAAGCTTGAGTACAGTTTTATTCAACCCGTTCTCACTCCCAATGCGTCAAATACTGCTGCTTGCATAAGCTCTGCAAGTCACTATAGACACCAAAGGGGCCTGTATCTTTACAGTGATATGCCTGATAACCATGAGAAACATTTCTTGTCAATACACTGACAGAAAGGCCATTGGAGGTACATCATAATCACAATATTCTGATTTAAAATGCATTCACACTTTGAACAACACCATATTATATTATCAATTACATATTGTTCTGTGTATTTAATCAGCTGCCCCTGTATTAAAAAAAAAAAGTAGAGGGTGTTGACATTTAGGAGTCTTTATTTTGTTGAAAGAAATGAATTTGACAACGTAAGAAAATAAGTTATATTTTCAAATTCTGGGCATTTCATTTAAATTAGAAAATAGTCTTTTTTTATTTACTTCTGGACTATATTGGAAAAGCTGGTTTGAAAGCTGCTTTTTATGTCAACCAACCTAAAAAAAATGTAATAAAATAACTAGAAAACAATTGTATAATTCCTGATACTTCTAGGAGTTAAAACAGGATATTTATTATTTACACCTCTCATAACCAATTAGATACTATTTTTAGGACCCTGTTGCATGCAAACTACCATTGTATCTACTCATTAAATTGCAATGGTCTTTTGCCTTTTGACCTGGAAGAACATTTAAGTTTAACTTTATAAATTTTTCTGTTCTTTAAAAGCTCAATGTCACCTTCAATTATTTTCCTATTTTCTCCGGAAGTCTCCTCCTCCTCTCTATGGTCCCCTCTCTGTTTGAAAGCATCATTATTAGCGGAGGTATTCAATTAGCCCTAGGGCAGATGAGTAAACACTAACAGTCCTCTAAATAATAGTAATTATTTATAAAACTACAATTAGCTGTGCTATGATGCCATATGCAATGTATCATTACCAATTACCTTAAGAAAAAAATGACAAGGGAATTTACTATAGTAAGATTTATAAGTCTTATATAGTAAGAGTAACACCGCAAAAAGAATTGCGAAATAAGTTCAGCAGCCAATAATGCTGGAAATAATAGCTTCCTAAAGGTCAGCATAAAATGTTGACAAAGCTATCTAAGTGTACACGTAAGGCTACAAAGCACAGGGGATGTCAATGATGATGGATGCATACGAAACTTGAAGACTAATGCAATTTTTCTTAAACAAAGCAGTTTGGAGTTGCTCCACAGCTTAGAAGCAGTGCTGCAAAAAGGCAGACATATTCTGCAAGAGGCGGTGTTACAATACTGTCAGCTGCACTGCAGCAAAAATTACACAGCACAACCTCCAGTAGCTCAGATCCCTGAGTAGACTGCTGGAAAAAGAAGGAGAGAGAGAGAGAGATCTACTACTCGCACATATACAGTCAAGCTGAGAGACAACTGTTCGCTTTCACACGTTATTCATACTGTTTGCAATCCAAACAGCACTTCAGTCACCCGCATGGTAAGCCTGACAGCTAGCACAAGCAAAGTTAGCACTAGCTACAGGCTAGAATAGAGCTAATATACATTAAATAACATTCAGTTTGACAACCAAAAATTAATAAACCGATATGACAAAGAGACGTAGCCTATCAGCTGGCACACATGCTTTGACACACTGCGGTAAATTCCTGAAACAGTGATGCTACTTTTGCATGCAGTAGGCTATTTCAACATAAAAATCTGTCTTACTCACTGACACAATTAAGGTTGTGCTATTAGCACTGAAAGCACTGGGGGTTTTTTGTGGGGTTTTTTAGGTGTTTGTGGTTATTTTCTATTTATAATGGCATTAAGTTATTTATCAAATGATGATCCAAGTGATGGAGAAACTTTATAACTGGCCACATATCCAGAGTTATAGTGCTACCAAACACACTTTCTGTGTTTTAAAAACCCAAAATGGATACCTGGATTGCAGTCCCTGAAAAAATGTATGTCAGGTCACAGTAGTCTGCTGCCTCCTTCATAACTCAGGACTAAGAACGGCCCACAAGAACACATGTAACACATGGGGTGCTATAGTCTTGGTAATTTACACATCTGGGATAGTAACCGAAAGGCTGAGAATAGATCCATGAACTATCACCATTGTGTCAAGGAATAATGAAGGCTCTTAACCTCAGGTTACACCTGAAGATCTGAACCTGTATTAAGGGCTAATAGTGTCATCTAAATAAACATTAACTTTGCTGAAAGAAAGAAGAAATCTGCTGAAGAAATCAAAGTACACTTTTCAATCTGGATCCAAAAAACTGCAAAAGAAAACAATAATGTAAAATAATATGTGGTATAATGAGATTGTATCATTTCAAGCTTCTATTTTTATGGGCAAAAAGAAGAAAAACTCTCTTTCAGGGAAAACACTCTTTCAGCACAGTCACTCCAACATTAACCTGAAATCCATGAAAACAACAATGTCTGGCTATGAAACTGACATATATCTCATCACCTATTTATGATCCACTATCCATGCTCTTGGAGTTGGTAGGAGTCATTGCGGTATGAGCCGTCACAGACTTTAATGTCTAAAACACATGTTGCAAATTCTAACGCAGGTTACGCAACACAAGTATGTGCTGCATTATCACCACAAGGGACAAGACACCACAGCAGGCATTAGCACAAACTGTCTCCTACGGTCAGTTTTCTCTTTTTTTAGGTCAACCACTGTCATGCCACAGCAACATTTTGGGCAATTTTTCAAACATTCACATCTGCGTTTGAGTGTCTGGCCTATGAATGAAAGCAAATCGCCAAATGCATGTAGTGTGGGGGGAGGATCACTCCAAAATCAATGCTGTCTGTATCACAAGAGAAGTGGCGTATGGTTGATAGTCACTATCAAGCTTCTCGCGGATGATTCGCATTGATGACTACATAAGGAAACCCAGACAGGTTGCCCAGAAGGAGGAAACTCTGTAAGCAGTTCTTAAAGATGAAAAGACCTGGCTGGTGCAGAGGAGTTGTTTGATTTCAACAGGGTGCCCCAACCATTTTAACAAAAGGAAAACTAAGGTCTCTCACACACAAAAATCATACAACCTATGGATGTTTTTCTGTTAGTGTTGCACAGCTGTTGTTATAGGTAAATGCTGTGCCGATTTAGGGGTTTTCCAACTTACTCGAATGCTGGTAGAGGGGGAAAAAATCTCACACATGACTGTTTACATCACCATTATTACAGCTCAACTTTGCTCAATTGCTTTTATCAGAATATAAAAGGTAGTATTTTCAAGAAGGTTATGTAAGTGCAAGATCCATGTGCTAGTAAATTACTCCATTATCATGTGGCCTGAAAAGACACAAGCCTGATATAACAAATTTACAGGACCTATTCAGTCAATGTGATTACCACAAATTACATTTCAAAGGAAATGATGTACCAAACCATTAAGCATGAGGACACAGCCAAAAACAAAACAAAACAAAAAAATATCTCATGCCTGACAGGCTCTGGTCATGTTAATAAAACTGTACAGGCAGTTTAGCGTTTGTGTAGACAGATCAGATTCTCATATGCTTACTGAATATTTCTGCATATGTAATTTGAAATTTTTCTTACTTCACACATGAAATTAATGGGTTAGTATTTGTCTTTGTGAAAACAGATTATTACAAATGTTGACCATTTCTATGTTACTGTCATGATATGGGTACATTTCAGAATGTACAAAACAGCTCCCTTTTAAATGCACAGGAAGTTGCATTGGAATTAGAACTGGAATGAACTGAATTGCAATTCAGAGAAATTCAACACATTCTAACACAAGTTTTCCAACAACACTTAAGTAATTACATGATTCATTTTGATAAATTATTGCTATTTGTTCCCTGATATGTACAAAACATTTTACTCTAAATAGTTGTCTAAAAATTGAAAAGTAATTTTTTGTATTTAGTCATATAGCTCAACAGTGTCCACCACATTGTTTTCAAATAACTTTATACAAAGAAATATTGGCATATTTAAATTATAGCGATGCACAGACATTGATATACTGACTGATTAACTATTTTCAAGTTATTACTGATGTTAAAATTCTATACTATTTTGTGTAAATAAATAAAAAATGAAACAGTAAAAACTAAAATCAGTTATTTTAAATATTACAAATGAAATAAGGCATAACAACATTATAACGTACATTATAATGGAAAAAATGGATGTTCATTCAAATGATTACGTTTAACAGTGTTATTTAATTATTAGTGTTTTTAAAGATTTTAATTGCAAAGAAAAGAAACTTCATTTGCAAATTACATGACAGGAAAGGTTATCTAAATATAAAAATAGAGCAAATAAAGATACAGAGTTAAATATCCAAATTTAATAATGTGTAATATTGGCCAATAACTAATATGGTACCAATATATTGTGCCTCCTTAAAATTTAGCATTTTTCATGATCCATAAAATTTCATAAAATGAATGAAACAAAAGATATAGTATACTGCAATATATAAAATACATAATATCATCTAATATTTCTGGAAATACCCCCATTTGATCAAATGTTTACAGGTAATTTATACTGTAAATGAAAAAAAAATCTGAATTTCTTTCAGTTTTATTCTATTTTAATTTTTCTTTAAATTATAATTACACTTCTCCATTTTGTTTGCTTCCTCGATTCAAATTGTATGGAATTAGATTTTAAAAGGCATTCTCAATTCAGTTCTGAATGGCACACAACCCTGCTTTCTGCAGCATCTCTGATCCAAAGCTGAGCACAAACGTGGTCACAATCACAGAATCGCTGTGTGACAAAAACATTTCTTGTTCATATCATTCATTTTAATTTGATTCTCTATCATAAAATGTGATCTGTGTTACTCTGAGCGAGAGCCTATCGCCTCATATGAATCCATGTCCTGGAGCATGAAGAAGCTTGTGCACAAAAAATCAAAGCACTGTACCGGATAATGACTGGAGCTCATGCTCAGTCATGTGACCTGGACTCCAGAGCTGAAATAGTGCTGAGATGTGTCGTGGGTAAAACAGAGACAGGTTCAACTGCATAATTCCCTATCCCACTACAGTAGCCCAGGACATGGAAGACTGCAGAAACACTAGTACTGGGAACCTGGGACCCTCCAAATTGCCACATGATTTATTGTGGCAGTCTGAAACATGCTGTTACAAGCCATGTGAGAACGATCCACTTTAATCAGTGGGGATTGTTTTTGACAACATAAAAAAAAAGTTTGAGCACACCTTTGTTAATGTCACAGTTGTGATATATGGTTATGCTGTGTGTGCATGCATTGATGATTTATTCCCGCTGCATGTGATATGAATGCATCACATCTCAGCAGACAGAATAAAGAAGTGACTTTCACAGATCATTTATCCTTGAAATGATGACTCCAGAGCAATACCTCCTGATGAAATAAATGCTAGCTTAATAGTTAAAGGGGAAATATTACGACTGATAAGTAACAGTAAATGTAATGCATTTAATAAAAGTACAACAGAGATTTATGTCTTCTGGAAACTCGGAACTAAAGCATAAACATGAATGTAATCTGAATTACAGCCTTAATAAAAGTCAAGTAAATACTGTAATAAATTAATGTTTTAACATTTAACTCAAGAGCTATTTGCAAAACAGTACACATACATTAAAAAATGAAAATGATCATTTAAGTGTGGATATTTTTATTATGCTGTAAAGCAGTGAATCTCAACCTTTTGGCATACCGGACCCCAGTCCAATTCAGAACCATCCTCAAGGATCCCCAGAACAACATTGACTCATCTATGTATCATTTGTGTCTTTGTGAGGACCAAATGCAGTCAAGTATAATTCAAGTTAGTTGACTTGTCCAGTATTTGGCCATATCATTAGCTATATTGGATTTTACTTTCATGGGAACGTCATGTCAAAATATACTCAATTTATACAAAAATTCATACTTTATACGGATGCCCCCACCTTACGTCAAGGACCACTAGGGGTCCACGGACCCCTGGTTGAGAAACACTTCTGTAAAGTAATAATAAAAAATTAAACAGCTTGTTTTAGATCTTTATAAAGTCACTTGTAATTCATGTGAAGCTTTTTGCTGAATAATGAGCGTGCAAAAGAAATTATTACATAGGAAACATTATTCTTTTTATGCAAAAATATTAATAAAATCAGAAGATTTCTTATAAACTAAGAGAAAGAGGTATTTGAATCCACATGAGAGCAAGAAGTTCCCACATGTTGCACTTATGATGTATAGACAATGGCAGATTCACACACAAGGATGCTCACATACTAATCCAGACTGTTGTTTAACCCTTGAACACTGATGGAAGTACAGAGAGCACTTACTTTGTCCTCTGAGGGTATCAAGGCTAATGCCACCTTCCAGGGCAGCGGGCCAAGAGCAGTCAAACTCTGCCGGCTTTGCTGTACCGTGTGGTGCTGTAGCATGGAGCCACAGGAGCAACTTGATGGCAGCTTTATGTAAATGTCCACTGTGTCTAATGTGTTTCAGAGGGGCCATGGTCTGCCCTTGTTTTAATTGGACTGCTCTATATGTTAAGTTTATTCCATTAATGGGGCTAGAGAGAAACATGAGACAGGCCATGAATATTATCGGCAAACACATCTTTGAGTGCAAGAAGCACTTTTGGAGACTAAGAACAACTCTTCAACCCTGCAGCATGCTGCAAGTGCAGCAGTCAGTTACCTCAGACACCTGAGACACTGTGGGCTATTTTAGAAAAATAACTCAAAAAGTTGGACTTTTAGTCATACAACAACACAGCTAAAGTCTCATTACATTGACACAGCGGAATTAAAACAGTTGTTGTCATCGTAACAAAAAAAGAGACTGTATGATAATCTTTTTCAGCTTTCAAATTAGTATATTTTGCAATATAGTGGATTTCAAATATTACTCCAACAGCAACAATGTATTCTGCACAAACATGAGAATTGCATGAAGCAAATATACTTCAGCAATATTCAGATTTTACACAACCCAGCAAGATCTTTTTTATGCCTTATTGCAAAGTGCGCAAGAAAGACATTCAGTAACAAAGAGGGGATGCTGACATAGCTATGAGCAACAGCAAAAAAACAGTTTAAGGAGCCAACAGTTTGGGAAAGTGATGAACAGGGAGAACAGGATTCATTGTGCCACTATGAAAAGAAATCCAGACATTAAGACATACTCACTGTCTGCAATGTTTCCTGGGTGATTCTTTATTTAAAGGCAATTGACTACTTAAAATCTTGAAAAATGAACATTCTTCATCACATGATATGATCATGACCCCAGTGAATTTCAGTTTAATGTGTGGTGGTGTAGATTTTTTCCACATTGTGTTTGATGGTAATCAGAGATTTCGATTTTATTATATATATATATATATATATATATATATATATATATATATATATATATATATATTTGGGCAAAACTTGGACTTGCTAAAACAACAAGTAAGCTAGCAGTCAATTCAACTTAACAATTAACTATTAAAATTCTTAAACTCTGGTTATAACTCTGGTTTTTAAAAGTTAAAGAGACACAATAGACATTAGTCAGGGGAGCGTCATATTTCAATTCTGACAGGAATGAAAACTAGGCTGAGGGATAGAAGTACAGTGCAATCAATAAATAATGAAATGTCTTTCTAAAAACCAATTTTCAGCAATCATAAAACAGTTTTGAAAGGAAAATTTAATGATCTAGGACATTTACAGTGTGTGCCACTGTAAAGGCTGTAAGTCTATCCCTCACAGCCTTGTTTTCATTTGCATTAAATTCAATATGACAACTATATAGAAGGTTATTTATTATAATCTAACTAGAATCATTGTTAAAGAAAACATTTTTAGAAAAATCATATTACGTGCTAAAAAAATCCTCTTAATTCAAGAATCACCTCCTGTACAGTATTTTGCCAACATATGATGAACTTCTAAAGTTCAGGGTATAATTTACTAAATTTGCACCCAAGTCACAGAGATGCTTTACCTGTAGCTGCTTTACACTAATGCTGACAAAAAAGTAACTCATCTACCACAGATAATACAAAGGGCTTATGCAAAGATCACATGGCTAAACAAAGTCTTTTCTAAAACTATGTTTTTAAAATATTATCTTATATCAAACAGTGTTTGTGCCAGCAGAACCTCTGTATGATACTTTAGACCAGTGTTCCTCAACTCTGGCTCGCGAGATCCACTTTCCTGCAGAGTTTAGCTCCAACCCTATAATCAAACAAACCTATGTAGTGTAGTCTGCCACTTGTCTGAGAAACCACACTCAGTCTTGAGTTTTGATGCCAGAAAATACTTTTTATTATAAAGAGAAGTTTCTCTGCAGAAAAAAATCTCCAGAATGATAATCTTGTCTTCTTTTTATACAGTTCTGACCTTAAGGCGTTTTCCATACATAGAATGGTTCCTTTGTGCATACAGTTCGATATTTCCCTAGAGAAGGGGTTCTTGTTATGGTAAAGAAAGCAGGCCCCCACTTATGTTTCCCAGATGTTTCTAATCTTAGGGCCTGTCTACTTTAGCCATGTAGGCATTTTCCACACAGGCATATGTGATTATAATGGAAGAATAACTGGATATTTAAATGGTTATATTCCTAATGATTACACTTGAACAATTCATACTTTGATTAATAAAAATCTTCGACACCTACCTGTATGAAATCAAAATTACTGTCACAATACTGAAAATGTAGTTCTAGGTTAGTAGCATTGCTGGCAAGCTGCTGTCCAGTCACATCACTAGTTGACACGTTGCATTGCTGTGTAATTTGCATAAAGTTGAACTCTGCTCAACTTTGGCGCATCGCAGTGGTCACATATGTCGTCTCAAATCACCAACTGTCATTGAAATTAATGACTTCTGGTCACTTTGTTGCTGTAAATCACTATCAGTGTAAATGCCCTGAACAGGCAGTTTGACAGCATCCATTCCACTAAAACCCTCTAGTCTCTTGTCAGTGATGTCCCCTTTGACTTAGTCAAGAGTCCCTGATTAACACAACAGGAAAGAGGTAGTTACATAGTCTGTTGAGAGGGAAGCACAAAGGAAATAATTAGGAAGCTAAAAAACAAGTACACCTATCCATAAAGACTACCAAAAAATACTATCCTAGGATTGGATAAGTATGTTATATGTACATTTTGAATTTTGTAATATATTAAACTATTTAATATGTTTTACTATCTTGTATTATATAGATTATATTATTTACAATATTTTATTAAAATATCAAAGCATCATAGCATGTGCACATTGTGCAGGTGTTTGTGAACACATGAGTTCTTGAAGATTTACCAAGTTACCATTTCACCAGGTTTAGAGATCGATTTGAACTTCACTTCAGAGATTCACTGCAGCACACATTGTAGTGAAATATTTATTTTGTGAACATTAAGGAGCATGTGGTAACAGGGTATCATGTGAAGAGAAAAAGCAGGGGCCTTGGCAGATAAGGCAGCAGAAGCTTTGTAAATGAGACTGTAATTTTTAAAGGGGTGCAGTCACCACATAGCTAATGTCTGTATTGTCAAAAATGGACAGTAGTCAAAGGGATTTCAAATCAATTTATTAAATACAAAACAGAAAACATTCAGTTCCGGTTAATACAGCTACATATAGCCAAAAATGTAAATACACAAAAGTACCACAAAAAAAAGAAAGCAAACAAAGCATTGTAAGATTGTAGGACTTTGTCATGTGAAAGTTGATGTGTGTGAAAGTCTTATCTGTAGCACATCAATGTCCAAACACTGTCCATGGCTGAAGTTGACTGGTAGCAAATGAATAATCCAACCTCTTGTAATGAAAACACGCCACAGCTCTCAAACACCAGACTCTTCCTAACCAGGAACAGTCAAAAATAGTCCAGACTATGGTCCCACGTCGAAAAGAACTTTAAATCCATATTCAAACTGGACCATGATGTGGTAACCTCGCCAATAAAGAGTCCTTCTAAAATGCATAAAAATACACGGTCTTAAACTCTTAACATCAATCCAAACATAGGCCATACATGCATGTAACATCTCTGCAAAAAAACATCAGCATTGTACGCTTAAAAAAACAAAAACAAAAAAACAACTTACTTTAACTTACTTTTCCAACGGTAGCTGCACGGATCTCAGGCTGCCTGGCAGACATCTCGGCATGGATGAAAGAATATCACTTACAGCTCAACCTGGCAAAGACTGAGCTTCTTGTCTTCCCTGCCACTCCAACTCTACAGTATGATTTTTCCATCCAGCTAGGTTCTTCTACAATTACCCCATCAACTTCGGTCAGAAATCTTGGTGTAACTTTTGATAACCAGCTGACCTTCAAAGACCACATTGCAAAGACAGCTCGATCTTGCAGGTTTGCATTGCACAACATCAGAAAGATCAGGCCCTTTCTAACGGAGCATGCTGCACAACTTCTTGTCCAGGCCCTTGTCATCTCTAGGCTGGACTACTGCAATGCTCTTCTGGCTGGACTCCCATCAAGCACAATCAAACCTCTACAAATGATTCAGAATGCAGCGGCACGACTGGTCTTCAACGAGCCCAAAAGAGCCCATGTTACACCTCTCTTCATCTCCTTGCACTGGCTACCGGTTGCGGCCCGAATCAAGTTCAAGACATTGATGCTTCCATATAGAACAGCCACAGGCTCAGCACCCGCCTACTTCCACTCACTACTACGAATTTACATCCCCTTCAGAAGTCTGAGATCCGCTAGTGAGCGACGCCTCGTGGTACCATCACAGAGAGGCTCAAAATCACTTTCCAGAACATTCTCATTCACCACTCCTGGCTGGTGGAACGATCTTCCCACCCCTATAAGGAATGCTGAATCCCTGACAATTTTCAAGTGACAGCTGAAAACTCATCTCTTTCGAAGCGACTTGACTTCATCATAAAAAAAATAAAAAAATAAAAAACTCTCTTTATTTATTCCTTCTCTTTCTAGCTTGTACTTATTTGAACAATGTCTAAGAACTTAGTATTACAACCACTTCTTGTGTCTGTTTGCCTCTTTAAGAAGAATCGCTTTATGTATCCCCCAATTGTAAGTCACTTTGGATAAAAGCGTCTGCTAAATGACTAAATGTAAATGTAAATGTAAACTAAACTCTGCAAGAAAGTGGATCTCGTGAGCCAGATTTGAGGATCCCTGGCCTATATGAAACAACAGATTCTGAAAAGGTCTCTTTTGGTTTGTGCCAGCATTTGAATGGCCAGCCAATGTTGTTTGTATTCTCCTAGTTCCATTACAGGGCTGCCTACACAAAACCTGCATGGGCCCAAAGGATACAAAAGTTGCTCTGGGCCCGAACGGGCTGGCCCACACTGGGCCATCATAGGATTAATGTGGGCAGTCCGCTAGTGTGGCCTGCTCACAGAGAGCCCGCGGTGGGTCCAAAGCTGTGGGCCTCGCCTGGGCAAGCCGGCACTGGGCCTGTTTAGGTTTGGTGTGGGCTGGCCCTAGCCCACTGTGCCCGCAAAAAGCCAGCATGGGCCCCGCAAGGACATGTTTGCAGGGTACCCGCTTTCGAGCTTCAGTGTAAATATTGTGTCAAAATCAAATCAATTTGAGCACGATTTAAACCCGGATGGTTGTAACCACTTTAAGATCATCTGCCTTGTGAAAACTAGCATGTCTCCGACTGTCATGACTCACACACTGGGGGCACAGGAACAAGCGAGGAGACGAGGAATAAAGTAAAAAAGGGTTTTAATGAATGCACACTGGGGATCACAGGACGGGAGACATCAGGTAAACAAAATGACACTTAACAGCAGACAGAGAACTAGGAACTGAGAACACTTTAAATACACAGACACCAATGGGACACACCTGGGAGCAAATGAACTAATAAATCAAAACACAGCTGGAGACCAATACACACAATGAGGACAGGAACAGGAAGGACCAAATAAGGGCAAGGAAGGCACATGAGGAGCAAAATACGGACCAGAGTCTGACACCGACATAGTGATAACACTCGTTGCCTTATCTAGTGCAGCTCAAACAGGTCTCATCCCATTCGCCGATATTTGTGATATTACAAATCCCAGAAAATATGCGTTGTAGTCCAAACGAGTCGTTTGTTGTAGTTTTTTAAAAATGGTTTCTGTTAAATAAAATATATCCTTTTTTATGCTGAAACAGCAACATTACAGACTAACTAAAGTTGAAAAAGTGAAAAAGCATTATAGGACCCCTTTAAAGTGCACTTATGGCAGTACTGCAGAACATCTAGATATTCAAGGGCACCTTTACCTGCACTGGACATCACTGAATGAAAAGGATAGTTAAATGGATGAGAGTCAGATTGGCCGTGAAAGTGAAAGAGTATCGATTACAGCAGAAGCCTAGATTTGATTTTGCTTGTAATTTAGTTGGATGTACAGAAAAGCATGAAGTGCTTTAGCCATAAGTATTTGTAGGATGTGACTCAAGATTTGAGCTGACAAGGAAATAGCAACTCAAGGAATTAGCACATTTTTAGCTGCTCAAACTTCACAGTCAAAAAAGTAATAATTTCAAAACGCTCAGACACAGTTACAACAATAAGCACAGTGGTTGAAACAAGGTAAGTGGACTATCAAGGTAATCATATTTATACTGTGTTGTGTCCAAACAGGCATGATGCAATAAACCTACAAGTGATCTCTTGCATGTAAATCTGAGTCCAAACTAGCCATGAAGGTAGTAATGAGCAAAAGTACAGTTGTCTGGTTTCAACCTCTGCAGCTTTGACCTATATAGCCCAACCCACAGTAAAATCGTATTGGTCCAAAAACCCGCTCCATAACTATACAGTTTATTACACATAAAATATGTTCAGATGTGCTGTGATTGTGTCACATTGTGTAGTACTTTCACTGTATGTAAATTACTTTCACCTGAAAACTTGATTGATTAATAAACAGTGTTAAGCATCATTAGATACTACAAATCTTACACTACTGTTCAAAAGTTTGGGGTTTCAAATCAATTCTGTCCTTTCAAACTTTACATTACTCAAAAAGTTCTGAAAAAAAGTATCATGGTTTCCACAAAACTACAACTGTTAGCTATTAAATGTGGGGAAGTCTTGGCCTAATGGTTAGAGAGTCGGACTCGTAACCCAAAGGTTGCGGGTTCGAGTCTCGTACCTCGTACGGGGGAGTGAATGTACAGCGCTCTCTCACACCTTCAGTACAACGACTGAGGTGCCCTTGAGCAAGGCACCGAACCCCCAACTGCTCCCCGGGCGTCAGAAGTGTGCACTTTGGATGGGTTATTAAATGCAGAGCACTAATTCCAAGTAGGGGTCTTGAACTCCAAATCAGCATATCAGAATGATTTCTGAAGGATCATTCACTGAAGACTGGAGTAATGGCTGCTGAAAATTCAGATTTGCCATCACATCACACTTGAATTAAAGGACGGGCCCAAGTCATATCTATGAAACACGCAATTATAGAAACATGGGCATTGAGAATATTGTACCATGAAGCGATATCTTATCAACCACCCTCTATTCTACTGTACAGTAGTAACCACATAGCAACACACTAAAAATCACTCAGAACATCTTAGCAACTGCTTAGCCATGCTCAGGCAACCACCCACAATACCCCCATCATAAAAGCAAATTCTGCACATACAGTGGTGTGAAAAAGTGTTGGCCCCCTTCCTGATTTCTTTTTTTTTTGCATGTTTGTCACACTTTAATGTTTCAGATCATCAAACCAATTTAAATATTAGTAAAAGATAACACAAGAGAAAACAACATGCAGTTTTTAAATGAAGGTTTTTATTATTAAGGGAAAACAAAATCCAAAACTACATGGCCCTGTGTGAAAAAGTGTTTGCCCCCTAAACCTTATAACTGGTTGGGCCACCCTTAGCAGCAATAACTGCAATCAAGCATTTGCGATAACTTGCAATGAGTCTGTTACAGCGCTGTGGAGGAATTTTGGTCCACTCATCTATGCAGAATTGTTTTAATTCAGCCACATTGGAGGGTTTTCGAGCATGAACCGCCTTTTTAAGGTCATGCCACAGCATCTCAATAGGATTCAAGTCAGGACTTTGACTAGGCCACTCCAAAGTCTTCATTTTGTTTTTCTTCAGCCTTGCCATAGGTGGACTTGCTGGTGTGTTTTGTATCATTGTCCTGCTGCAGAACCAAAGTTCGCTTCAGCTTGAGGTCACGAACAGATGGCCGGATATTCTCCTTCAGGATTTTTTAGTAAACAGCAGAATTCATGGTTCCATTTATCACAGCAAGTCTTCCAGGTCCTGAAGCAGCAAAAGACCATCACACTACCACCACCATATTTTACTGTTGGTATGATGTTCTTTTTCTGAAATGCGGTGTTAATTTTATGTCAGACATAATGGGACACACACCTTCCAAAAAGTTAAACTGTTGTCTCGTCAGTCCACAGAGTATTTTCCCAAAAGTCTTGGGGATCATCAATATGTTTTCTGGCAAAACTGAGACGAGCCTTTATGTTCTTTTTGCTCAGCAGCGGTTTTCGTCTTGGAACTCTGCCATGCAGACCATTTTTGCCCAGTCTCTTTCTTATGGTGGAGTCATGAACACTGACCTTAACTGAGGCATGTGAGGCCTGCAGTTCTTTGGATGTTGTTGTGGGGTCTTTTGTGACCTCTTGGATGAGTCGTCGCTGTGCTCTTGGGGTAATTTTGGTCGGCCGGCCACTCCTGGGAAGGTTCTCCACTGTTCCATGTTTTTGCCATTTGTGAATAATGGCTCTCACTGTGGTTCGCTGGAGTCCCAAAGCTTTAGAAATGGCTTTATAACCTTTTCCATACTGATAGATCTCAATTTTAGTTTTTCTCATTTGTTTCTGAATTTCCTTGGATCTCAGCATGATGTCTAGCTTTTGAGGATCTTTTGGTCTACTTCACTTTGTCAGGCAGGTCCTATTTAAGAGATTTCTTGATTGCGAACAGGTGTGGCAGTAATCAGGCCTGGGTGTGGCTAGAGAAATTGAACTCAGGTGTGATAAACCACAGTTTGAACAGGGGGGCAAACTCTTCTTCACACAGGGCCATGTAGTTTTGGATTTTGTTTTCCCTTAATAATAAAAACCATCATTTAAAAACTGCATGTTGTGTTTACTTGTGTTATCTTTGACTAATATTTAAATTTGTTTGATGATCTGAAACATTAAAGTGTGACAAACATGCAAAAGAATAAGAAATCAGGAAGGGGGCCAACACTTTTTGACACCACTGTATGAACCTCCAAAAAAGCTTTTTCCCCCCATTATAAACCCTCAGGCCTATACAGCACAAAATAAGCTAACTGTTTTCCTTAAAGCAAACTATTTGTTCATTGTATGTGTCAAAGATGGTGTTTATAATGTTTCAAATTCTTGTGTTTCCCCTATGAGCCACATTTTTTTATTTTGAATTGAGAATGAAACTGACAAATATGAAATTTCCATTATGAGTTATTACTGGCACTGTTGTGACCATAGTGGATTAGTAGGTAGCAGGACATTTGGGCTTTTAAGCAGGATTTGAGGAAGCTTTGATCAACAGAGCAAAAAAAAAACTAAGGATGGCTTACAGCAAGACTGGACTGTTATCTCAGATTCTACTGATAGTCAGTGAGAGTCCGCACAATGAGACATAATGCATCCATCCCACAATAAACAGAGTTATAAACTAGAGGAGCAGCCAGATAAATGGACCAATGCATCATGCTGTTTAATTCAGCAACTGGATGTCACATTATTTCCACACAAAAAAGGGCTTTGGTGCAATTTTGCTGCAAGTTGTTCTTGCATAATCTAAAGACAATTCAAACAGTCTTGCTTCTGATTTGCGTGTTGTGAACCAGCAACAGACATGTCCACAGATAAATGTCAACACTGCAAATTCACATTACGGTTGAGATCTATAGTATATAGCTACTGGTCTCCCCTTAAAGGGATAGTTCACCCAGAAATTAGCATTCTGTCATCATTTACTCACCCTCATGTTGTTCCAAACCTCTATGACTCACTTTCTTCTGTGGAACACAAAAGAAGATATTCTGCAAAATGAGTTTTTGTGTCCATACAGTGAAAGTCAATTGGGTTCAAAATATGGACAAAATAGTTGAAGCATTCGTCAGAAGATAAAAAGTCATACAGATTTGGACTGACATAACAGATTTTTCATTTTTGGGTGAACTATGCCTTTAACAGTTGCAGTAGTTAGTACAGTCTGAACTGAATGAGTGTATGTTTCTTTGATCCTGCAAATTGTGATGCAGAAACATGCAGTAAGAAAAAAATGTCATGTGTTTGTGTGTGTGTGTGTGTGTGTGTGTATGAAAGCTCTCTCATTTGATATTAGTTTGCCACCAGAGGTCACAACAGGATCCAGTCTGCCAATTCTGCACAGATGAATGATCTAACAGTGGTATGACAAACTTTTCTATAAATAAATGCCATCTGAGAACAGATTAGTCTTATACACTCACAAAATAACCCAAAACTAAGCTACAGCCATTACAAGCATTCATGAATGAAAGGTTATATGCACCTCTTCGCTTGCATCCCGAGAGAGGAAGCTATGTAGCACCACGCAGATTCCAGCAGGTTGAGAACCAACCTGTGTATACCTCAGTCCTATCGCATCAGCAAACACAAACCTTCATTGCAATCCACATTGCCTAGTGCAATACTTTGTCCCTGCCAGAAAAACATTAGCCAACACAAGGCTATCAGAAAGTGCCATCTGCTGGAACAGAAGGCACCCATTGAAACCACTCTTTAAAACTCTGGAAAAACGTTGCTTGTGACTTCTTCCTAAAAAAAGAACCAGGATCATGGGAACATTACATATAAGAAGGCGTTAACTGATATGACTGAGATGAATACTGAGATGAATTCTGTTGAACACAACAGAACTAAACTACAGTGATTACACTTCATGCGGCCCCTGCTGCATGCTGTGTTTCTAAAAATACAGTCTGTGTGCCGTAGACTATAACCAGCAGGCCCCGGCAGCACTCTGCTCTCTTCATTAATGTTATGCAGCTAAGACCGTAATAGCCATGGTAAACTAATCAAATACCTCACGCTTTGCTACTTCTAATCACTGACAGAGTAAAGAAAATTATGGTTTCATTTCACTACGAACACGTCACCCCGGACATTATGGCTAGAGAGAGACAATCACTGCTGGCTGTGATTAAACTTTGGTCCTAAACTGAATTTTACAGTAACAGCTTTCATTTGAATATAGATTTGCCTGATAAATTTGCTCTTTGCTTATATGTAACCTTTAAAATGTCTATAAGATTTGATCTATTCAATTAACGTGTGATATTTCACACATCGTTTAGGTCCTTTCTATTAAAAAGCCCAAAAATTGTTCTCAAAAGTTGGTAGCGCAATACCATTAATCACTGCAGATCAATGCTTTTGGAATATACAATGATGTGGTATAGTACTCTAATAAAATAGCAATTACAGTGTTAAGGATGACAGGATGTCCATTAAACTACAATGGAAAAATGTGTCATGTCAGCATGGGAAAACTGCTATGATCTACTACGCTGCAGTGTCAACGTCTAGGAAAGGTGTCAACATCAACTTAGGACTCCCACCGTCCTCTCACGCTCTGCATAGTTTTCCTTTGTGTCCATATTTGTCAACAGCTTTGTTCAAATAAAACTGCGCAAGTGTGCCTTGCAGACCGCCTTGTTGTGATTTGTTTTTGGGGAATGTGTGTCGAACAAACTGTATCCATCTTATTGTGAAACAACAGGGTAGTTGTACATGTTTTGACTGGAATACACTGCAAGCTAATGATCTTCTCATGAGCAAGTGAACAGAAAGAGACAAATGGCATGAGGTCTTTGCACTGCACATAATCATGTAAGAATAATTGCTGCACAGGAAAGCCAGAGAGCAGCATCACTTTATTAATGCAGGACTGAGAAGGATGCTGCAGCATCCCTGAAATGAACCCAAAAGCCTGTTTCACACACATATGGCCCGAGTAAGACTGTTCGACCTGTCTTAACACTACATACCTGTGGGATTTAGTTGAAAAAAAGTTGCATGTTATAATATCGGTCATTGGTCTCACCACTAGAGCTCAAGTTACCCTCAGCTTGCCTGCATTCACTGACTTGCTGCACAAATTTGACTGCAGATCAGCACACACACAGAGGGGAAGAAGACGCAATGGCACTTACCACTTGGGTTCTTGTTCTTCTTAAGACTCTTGCCACAAAGACACTGCAGCATATGCGTTCCTTTGCTGAAAATGTTCCAAAGAAACCACATTGATTTGGGCGAGGAGCGAACCAACAGCTTAGACACCCTGATAAAGAAAAGATCCCCGCGGTTGCATAATAAGAAGAACACAATGGGATGCTCAGTTTTCCAGTAGTATCATAGAAAAATATGTAATACTATCCAAGCGCCTTCATGCAAGAGGTAAAATATTCTCTTTAGACCTGGCAAAACAAAGGTATTCTTCTTAGTAGTAAAGGTTGGTCGGTCATAAAAATAGATACTCTATAAATTGCATGTGCTGCAGAGGGGGAACGTGCAGCCCGTTCTAAACTAACGTGAAAGACACGGCGGATTCTTTGCGTTCCCTGTTAGTTCATCACTCAAATGAAGGGTGGATGGATGTGCACGGCATCAGAAGCCTGGAGGGGATGCATCCCATTTAAAAGCAGCGATACCTCCGAGCAAAGCGCACATTTCCAGCATCAGCTCAGTGTTTCTCAGGGAAGTCTTCCTAAAACCTGCTGCTGCTGCTGCTGTTGCTGCTGCTGGTCAGTAATATCCATGAGCTTTCATCAGTGTGAAAGCACTGCACTGATGCTGATGCTGAGGATGCGGTTGGAGTGCGACTTGATGTTTCACCTGTGCATTACTGATCCCGTTGCCTCCTGAAAACTATCTCGCACGTATTCCTCTTTGCTTTGTATATGTGTTGGATATAGACAAGAAGGAGGAGGGGTTGAATTGAAAGATTGCCTTTCCATTACGTAAAACACGTGGTTTGGGCTCTGGCATATTACTGACGCTTTCGGTATTTCGGCATAGAGTAGCGTTGGAAAATCCGATGCATTTTAGCGAATCGGTTCATTTGAATGGCTCGTTCGGTGTTGCGGTTCGTTTGAATCATCGCTCAAAAAGTATTTTCTTTTCGCATTTTATGTTTCATTATACAGCAGTTGCAGCAGTTCAGTTAATATTAGGCTATTATTACAATGTTCTATGATTAAATTGTATAAAGTAAAGTGTTGTGGTAGGTGTATTTTAGTATTACTGTTTGTGTAACTGTGATTCATGATTGAGACCCTGTGAGTTTGTTTTGCCAGATACATTTTTCCCCACGTTCAAATCATCTCAATAAAAGAAAAAAGAAAAAGAAAAGTATCTTAGTTTTACTCTCAAAATGATTTACAAACATTTCGTGAATGGAATCGGTTCATTTGAACGGCTTGAATAGACCTGTTTGTTTGAGTCATTATTCAAAAGTGCTTCACGCGTGGCATTTTACGTTTCATTCGTTTGCAGTCAATGGAAATTTGGCTAAACGACTGTTGTTTTCAATCAAGTATTTGGAGAAATTTGTAGAACGTAGACGTAGTTCTAGAAGGAAGAAAACTTTGCATACTGAGGGTATTATGTCTTTTCATGCAGCATGGCGATGTGTAGGCCTAGTTTTTAAAAATAAAGGTTCCAAAAGGTGTTTTTTGTAGAAATGCCATAGAAGAAACATTTTCTTAGTGTGAAGAACATTTTACAGTTTTCTGAAGAACCATTTTCCACTAAAGAACCTTTCATGCAATGGAAAAGTTCCATGGATGTTATTGGTTCTTCATGGAACCATCGGTTAATAAAGAACCTTTATTTAGAGTGAATGGGATGCACCAAAAATGTATTCCAATCTAGCCAGCTATAAATAATTTAGCATAAACTTTATATTGATGATAAATGTAGGCATTGCATCAAGACAGTGTACCTAAAATGGGCCTCTTTACCAACAAGTAACATTATAAGGAAAACATTTTTCGTACATAATAAAAATACATCTTCTAAAGGCATTACAACCATGTTTCAAGATTCAAAACCTGCTTAAATAACAGGTTCCTTGTCTTTTTGAATTTGAATTTTGAATTCATTTTGTAATTCTGTCATTCAAATAATTGTTTTCCTAGAACAAAAACAAAAGAGCAGTGTTCAATTAACAGGATGCTCCACACTTTGATTTACTGCATTAATCTACTTTAACGACCTACTTTTGTTCAGCCCGAGACTTACCATTCTTCTGTGATGTCTAGGTCTTCAGGGAGGTGGGCCCCTTTGTGGCTCAATGTTTCTTGACTAAATTCCCCACAGAAAGTCTGACACAGCCCAATCATTCCCACTACAAGATGATCACAGAACCCAAATCTATGAGTCACCAAAGACACTTCCCTGATTAAAGCAACACAACATTGCTGTGAATCTTTAAAAGATGAGCAAAGTGCATCAAATTTGAACACTATAGTGCGCTGTCATTGTTTGAATCATGCGTGACACCTTTATGACACAAGGAGTTTGGTAACAGCACTTTGGAAAGACAACATTTTGCCCTGGTTTTGCAGATAAGTGTCTGCAGAGACTGTCTGTTTAAGGGGTAATGCAGTACTGAGGTTTTCTTCTCTGCTCTCACAGTCAGGCCTAGTATTGATCTGTTTCTTGTAATGTAAAACATCATTGTACCCCAGGGAAGATCCTCTGACCATTTTGTCTGGCTTCATTATTATACTTCTTTTTGATTATGCTGTAAATTGCTCATGCTGGAAGATTAAGATGTGTTGTTACCTTTGCATCAATAATTTAAAAATTGAAAATAAAAATCAATTAAACTGCTACTTAGTTTAAAGACTTCTTGCAACATGCATAATGCAATGTCTTTACATAAACAGAAGTCTAAAAATAATTTATTACTCTGGAATACTTCATTCTGATTGGTCAATCTGGGCATATTGTAGTTGAATATTTCATGACTGAACTGTATGACTATTAAACTATTACACAGCGCTAGTTTTGTGTGTCACTCTACATCTGAGCTCTCTTTTTACTCCTATAATAAAATAATTGCAACATCTATTTATTTATTTTAAGTAGCCATATAATAAAAGGGATAATGTACAATCAGCTGCTCATTATCATAAAGAAACCCCTTCAAGTTCCTAATCACATAATAAGTTTTATGATAATGACCATTTGACTGCATTTTATTTTATCCCTTACATAACTCATAACACCATACCATTATGAGTTACATAACGGATATAATTTTTACGTTTTTTCTAAACTCCCACAGTTTATGTCAAAACGTTCCACTCTAATGGAAAAGGCTCATGGACAGCAAATGAAGCTTTAATATGAATCTTATTTGATGAGCACAGTGTCCGAACATCCTCTCTGCCTGTTCATATGTGCACAGCCATCCAGTCTGTCCCTTTCACATTTACTAATGACTAGCCACTGGATGACACCACAGTACAATTCACTTGAATGAATGTTGGGCATGTCGGGACCCTACGTGACCGTAAATATCAGGCCTGACCTTCCCTGCAAAAAAATAAAATAAATTCCAGTACGTGACTGTGCATGTAAAAGTGTTTTTCAACAAATAATGACAGAGCTGACCCAGGTATCTCTGAGAATTAAAAAAATATGTTTGTTGACCGTGTTTACAAATCACCTTGCTACTAGGTGAAAATAAGATCGTTGAGTAGTTTTATTAATTTTCATAAAGCCAAATAAAGTGCAAGTGCCCCCACAGTATGACTAACAGGGCAAAAGTACTGAACCTGCCAAATCCCACACACATATGAAACAGCACCTCTTCAAACAGTCACTTAGAGATGTTTTATCAGAATGACACATGGCATCATCAGTGCTGGCATATGCCTGCTTTTACAGCCTTTGGGTTTGGTTCTACATTCATTTCAATTTGGACTACTCCTATGCATGTTAAAAGTCTCTATCTGGACCAGTTCTTTAAAACTACAGTTCAGTGTTTTATGTGGTGAATGAAATGTAATTTAGAATCTAACAAGCATTTTACTATCTGATCCACAAATGGTCTAACACAAAACCTTGAATGAATTCGTCAACCCATTAAAATGCTAATTCCTGTTCTTTTGGCAATGCATTTGGCCCAGGTCACCTAGAAATCAAGGCTGCATAGCATGAGGGATGAAATATTGTGGGATTATAGAAATATGCGATTTATCCAGAAGTACCCAAGAGTGAGAGCGTAATGCAAGCAAAACATAAAACGTTAAAAAAAACTGTCCCTTGTTAGAGCCTGAGGCAAGTTAGACCTTTTACTGTCAGAGCTGCTTTAAAAGCACAGTAGTGATTGAGCCGCAATGGATATAGTGAGCATATTTGTCCATCGTCCTCACTGTCCCAGTGCTGCTGATGCACTTTTCCCCCTTCCATCAGATGACTTGACATATGCAGGTCTTTGACTGTACCCATGGATATTTCCCCACAGCAGTACTTTAATGACGTTGTTCTAAATACAAGAACTGCTCATGCTCCATGATAATCATCTCTCAGGGGGTGTCCTAACCAGCACAAACTGAAAGGAGCAACATGTTCCATCACTCAACATGGAAACAGTGCTCTAAACAGTTTGTTGATGTTCACAGTATGTACACAGTTTTTACTACAATGCATAGATGTAAAAATCTTTAAGAAAAAGCAGTAAAATACCGTTCAGATGAATAAATCTGAATTCAAACAGACCATCTCTGCTATCAAAAACTCAAAACATACACACACACAATCATTTGATATCTCTGTATGCAACGTAATATCCTTAAATTAATTTGGGCTATTGAAGTACTAAATAAAAATTATTACATGGCCATCTAGAATACTCACTTCAGATTTGTTCAGTTTATTTTCAACATATTCTGTATTTTTGTATAATATTGAACATGTATTAATTATTTTGTATAATATTTTGTACAATAAATACTCAATGTATATTTAACACTGTCCCTAGCAAACAATTGTCCATTAGTTGTTTTGCATAACGCTTTTTAAATTTTTACAAAAATGTGTCATACAAGCAATAACATGTCTCACGTCACTCTAAATTTGGTTTTTAAAAATTACAAATAAAACCAGTTCTGTTTGTGCCATGAACATGAGATGCCAAAGTTTAATACTTAAAGTTAGCAGTTTTTTCAAATTGCATATTGATGCTTGCTCTTGAGATTAAGATAAGTAAAAAAAAAAAAAAATTTTTAAGTTATTATTCATGGTGTCCTCTGCTGCATTGTTGATATGCGTATGTAAACAGCTGGCACAGGCTCTATTGGCACAAATACTGGGCATCAGACGATACCGAGTTTTCAGTTACATTTTTAAAAAATTACAAATAAAACCAGTTCTGTTTGTGCCATGAACATGAGATGCCAAAGTTTAATACTTAAAGTTAGCAGTTTTTTCAAATTGCATATTGATGCTTGCTCTTGAGATTAAGATAAGTAAAAAAAAAAAAAATGTTTAAGTTATTATTCATGGTGTCCTCTGCTGCATTGTTGATATGCGTATGTAAACAGCTGGCACAGGCTCTATTGGCACAAATACTGGGCATCAGACGATACCGAGTTTTCAGTTACACTGTTAATAAGAGCACACGTCTCAATCATGTCTCCTCAGCAGCAAGAGATCCTGTCGAGGATGAGACCATCACTAGACTCTACCCCTCCTGGGACTTGTTGCCTTGATCACTTTCCATCACAGTGAGAGAAAAACATAGATCTCACAGGCTCCTAAAGGAGCACGTCTGGCTCTTCATTCTCATTAGAGACCAGTTCTCCCTAGCAAAACAACAGGGAACAATGGGTATTTGTATCAGGCAACGTTGCCAGTTGAAATGTCTTGAGAATGTGCCATGTTTCCAGCTTACATGACATTTGTAGAAAACAGGCGACAATACTACTGCAAAAGTAGGCATAAAAAAATCTAATAATAAGCATTGACTGCTTTTATTCCTCATCTACATTGGCATGAGTGGAAGTAATTACTGGATATATCCTTCTAGCATTCGTGTACATGTCTCTCCAGTGCTGGCACATTAGCGTAACAGAACAGGACAATTTGCTGTGTCACAGCACTGAACAAACATCTACATTGGCCATCATTAATGGCTTATGTTCCTGCAGCTGATGTCCATTTGGTTCTTGAAGATCGCAGAAGGCTAGGAATAGATCATACACCATGTTTGATAATTAGACACCAACAGGTCCAATTGCGCAACAGGGAATTTTTGCACATGGGTATCATCTTTGGGGAAAGGAGCTTACCAAACACGCTTTCTGCTAATGATGCCTGGCTTTGCCCGTCCCCTTCTGAGTTTCCCTGGAGCTAATTTACTGGAACATGGCCACATTTGAGACTTTTTCAGGCTTCCGGTCCCTTTGCATACAGATTCTCAAGACACAGATAAGGAAGGAAAGCAACTTATGTATGTCAAGCAGAAAGAAAAATGCATCCTTTCCAGGTCACATCATCAGAAAAGATGATTCATCCTATAATCTGACTCATCCTACAACAGGCATAAATTAGGAGTTTTTAATTATGGCAAGCATAATACATTCTTCATCATTAGACCTAATATTACATCGGAACAGAATGCAGAGAAAGCTTGCTTTTATGTCTACCAATTTAACTGTCCTATGCTAAAAAAAAGGCCATGAACCATCCTAGAGCAAATTCAATTGCTTAAAGTCCGTGTAAAGCAATATTAAATGTGTTCTGAGTTTGTCACACCACAGAAAAAATTATTATTAACCACCCAGCCAAATTTGAATGATAATGATTGAAGTTACTTTTAAAAGAAATGCATTACAATATTGCGTTACTCCCTAAAAAAGTAACTAATTACGTTACTTAGTTACTTTTTATGGAAAGTAATGCGTTATATTACTTTTGCGTTACTTTCGCATTCCTTTTTAAATAAAAGCAGGGCTTGATTCTTTTTAATATAAGAAGTTCTATTTATAGCAAATATAAACGCCCTTTCACACCAAAAAGTGTAATGAATAAACCTCAGACTGAAGCAAAAGTAAATTCACGTCTGTACAGTAGAACGCAGGAGAAGAAACACTCTTCAGCAATAAAAAACAAAGCACAATTGTTAGTTTCTCTAAAGTCATTTTTGCTTATTAGTATGGTTGAACTGGATCATCAAAGGTCAGCAGCAAAGATATTGGTTAATAAAATGGGATTAGATACATTTGTGTTATTTAACATATTTAATTATTGCAGGTTTGCATCATATTCTGAGTTTGCATTTCACTGTTTTAATTCATTTTGATGAATACTATATCTGTTTTTTGTGAGTGTGATGAATTAACGCACATTCACATTTAGTCTAGAACTACAGTAACATCATGTTCACACAGCGCACACAACGCCTCTGTACTCCCGATTTCTTATATATATATATATATATATATATAGGCAGGTAAATAAAAGAGGGTATCAAAATCTTGGAGAAAAATCAGTACTCTCTGTTCTCAAACTCTCAAACGCTCAAACGCTTTACACAAACTTTAAATGTTGCCCTAGAGATTTAAAAGAGTTCTCATTCATAAAACATTTAAGCATTAGCTTACATTTGTTTCAGATTTTCCTCCTAAAATTCCCTATAAGAAACTAAAATAGACATTCAATTCAAAATTCAATTTCTGACATACAGTAAGAGTAGAGAGATAAAATAATTATGTGGATCACATAGCTCAGATAATTTGGTTTTAGAAACTGAATTTCGTGCTTTTGAATGATGACTTTGGTATCTGAGCACAATTTGAGGCATTACTGACAACATCTGAAGCGTGATATCACTAAAGTCTATTTGTCAGGAGAAACAAATACAGAATACTGAGAAAAAGTCTCCATCTCCCACACTGCTCATATCTAGAAAGCAGAATATCAGAGAATTTGGTTCTTTTCACCAACAAGAAAATACCTAGCTACCCACAGCAACAGCACAGAATACACTAGCAAACAGAATGGCATAGAAACGCCCTGGCAACCTCCCACAACATCTTGGGGAGGTGAGTTCTGCACTGGCAAGCAGCAATCATATTTTCCTTTGCATATTTTCCAAAATCTTGATCGTTTGATTACAGAGAAAGACTGTTCGTTACTGTCTGATCAATCGTACATACAAGGCAATTATTAGAGCATCACAAATGTCTCAGCGTCAGGGTTAACTAATCATATTTTGCTTCTTTCTGTCCTGTATGTCTCTCATTTGTCTACGTATATATATATATATATATTACTCATCACAATGCTGATTACTGGAACCAGAAAAAATCAGGACAGAAATCTATCAAAATCTGACATGATATGCTGTCAGGGTAACAACATTTGTAATGCAGTCAAAATAAAGCACAAGACGTCTGTTTGTATTGTTCATAAAGAGTATGAAAGGGAAAGACTGACCAAAAAAACACTCAGATTACAGATGTATCCTTAGGAAAAAAAATATCCAAAAAATTTAAATTCTGTCCTTATTACCATGTTGTTCCAAGTCTGTGTGATGTTCTTTCTTCCATGGAACAGAAAAACACCATAATATTACTTGCTCATGTAATTTCTTACCGTATAACTACATTACAGTGTGCCTTTTAGTCACAACATTTTTTAACAAAGGAACAATGTGAACATTATTTAGACCAAGAAAGTCAATCATACAGATTTGAAACAACATGTAAGTAAATCATTTTCGTTTCTGAATCAACTCTTCCTTTTTAAAAAAAGCCAAACCGAATGAGCACTATCAGGAGCGTCACTGTCTCCTGAGAGTTTCACCATCTTGTAATCCTGCTAGCAGCAGTCTGGACAGCGTCATTACTCACCTAAGCTTCAAATTAGACACGTAACATTTTATTGCCTGTCATTAAATCATGAAGCCATTTTCAAGGCAATAAACTCCAATCTCAGTGGAGAATGAGTGAGTAATATTAAAGGAAGTTGTCATATAGTAAGAAACCAACCAAACATGCAGTGAGGCAACTCTGCCAGACATGAATTTTCATTAAGAAGTGTGGTACAGTAGTCATGTGCATCTTTATCAGATAACTAATGTTTAAACCGTGAATTTAAATCAAACAAAAAGACTGTAATATCAAACACACAGATAATAAGGTTATTAAACTTTACAGCACTAAAATCCATTTAAATTCTTTCCTCAAGTATCTAGATTCCTGTTCAAATGCAAGAGATGTTGCACTCTTCAGACCATCAAACCCTGTATGTTAACCACTCTCAATATTGTAACAGTTCATAAAACTGCACAAATATGACATGTCTGAAGAAAAGGCCAAGAGATGACTCACTGCTATCTAAATCAAAAGTCAAGAGAATAATTTGCACTTCCTTAATCATCATATGAACATAATCACTGCTGTTTGAAGTTCAGAAGAGGTTATGTTTACATGAACCACGCCGGTACAACAGAGGCATCCATGTAACTAAGCAACTGTTGTCAGGTTTTAAACTCTACTACTATAAAGGCATTATGTTAACTTCTCTAAGCAAAAGGCTAAAATGCTTGCTCTTTAAACAAATGTACAACTATAAGAACTGTAATAACTGTAAACAACAGCCAATCCAGCCAAAAAAAAAAAAAGACAGAATCTACTTACAGATGCTGTTATGTTCAAAGAAAATTTGTCACTTCTTGGAGGATGAAGTCACTACAGAACTGATTTTTGTTAGTTAAACGGATATCACAAAAAGGACACCGGAAAAACATATCAATTGAATCCAATAAAATATTCAAATACATAAACATTCAAATAAATATCACTTTAAATCAGAAAATATATTTAACTAATGAACCAATTTAAATGTGTGAGTATGTTATATGAGAAGAATAGATATTATGATTGTGCCCAGAAATAACGTACAATCACCTACATATTCTTCAGCTGAATGTCAAATGACAAAGGCGCTGGAAGCTGGGACAATCTCCACTCTCTCTGTCCTTGAGATAGAAAACACAAAACATCACATAACATTAGTCTTTGCTTGCATATGAGACCTGTGCCACCTCTTAAAAGGTTACATAAGATTAAAAGGTTGCTTAAATTCTGTTGGGATCACGCACAGTATATTAGAGGTCTTCCAGCGTTTCCATGCATGCTGCTCTGCTGAAACAACAGAGCCCTGCAGGACACAGAATATTCATATCGGACAAGGACACTATGTAGGCCAGCCTCTAAATGGGTGAGGGTGCACTCTCAACGGAGCTGCTGTGTTTAACTTAGGAAAGATTTGATAGCAGGCAAAAAAATTGGCAAATGCATTTAGGAAAATAAATGTTCATCAAACTGAATGAATGGGTCCCATTTACAGTGCCTGTTTCATAAAAGTAGACCAGCAAAGCTACACTTTCTTTCTGAATGGCTGCCATGGCAACAACCACATGACTGGCTCAAAACTCAAGCTGAACTCCTATCTCTGTTCATTGTGGATTCTGGAGCAGGTGGATTCAGGCTATAGCGAAGCAAAGTAATGCAACATCAAGCTTACCAACCCGTTTTGCCCTGTGTTAATAAATATCTGCAATACAGATGGGACAAAAACTGCTATGAGATGCACAGGAACAAGGTAAAATGACAAATGGCTGGTTTATTTAGGACACGGTACAATAGAAATATGCTTTTGGCTATTCAGTGGTATTATTTAAGGTTTCATGGAGTACCATGTTGATACCATGGCACCCTTTTTGTGAGGAATATGAACTATTAGCTAAAAATTCCTAATGAGAGTAAATCAAGTGCTTCTATGTATATAGTTTTATAAATTATTTGGTATTAAAATATGTTTGTTTGGAATTTGGCTATGATGAAAACAAAAACTACAGCATAAACTGTTATCATATGCATAATATTTCAAGGTTAAATCCGCAAAGCCAACCATCAACACAACTCCACCGAAAACCTATAACCATCTTCTTGTCAAGCTGAAGAAAAGACAGGTAGGAAAGCTGAACTACCACCAGATGTCGACATTTGTCAAAAGGAAAGCTTGGGAAATGCGTGCATAATATTAACTTTGTTAGTAAACCAATCAATCTCTCGTCTATCATAACCAGCTTGAAGAAGAACGGGTTTCGAGAATCAAAAGGGAAAATCACATGCTCCTAGATAAAATGTCCCATATAATGCAGACCGGCGGAGGAGTTGACTGTAGAAATGACTATGTAAAGAAAAGGTAATATTTCCAAAAATATCATATGAAATATTTCATAATTGACATCATATTTAATCATATCGTACAGATTGCACTTATGATTTCTGTTTCAGCCTTGGCTCAGAAAAAAGACAGCTGGAGCTGCTTCGCATCACTAAAGAGAATCAGTGTCTCCTTCAGCGTTTGTCCAGCTGCGGGCCCCGGTACAGCGTTCAGGTGTGGCACGAGCAGTGGCTCAGAAACCTTCAGCTCATGGAGACTATAGGGAGATATCCGCGTCAGTACACTGCACAGGTGATTACTTATTATTACTATTACAAATTTTAGAGCAGATATTTCCCATTTTGTCCAGTTTTACGTCCACATACTTAATAATCATTTGATGCATTTTTTAATCTATGCATTTACTTATTTACGCATACTGTATTCGTGCATAATGCATAATTATGCATACTCTGACTTGGGTTTTTTCATATTCTGTGTTAATAGGGATACTCCTTGCCACCAATTTCAGCAGACAGACTTGGAAAGGTAGAGAACAAGAAAACTGCAAGAAATAAGCATGAAGGGCCTGCTGACACAAGGAATGAGAGGAAGGAATGTGATGAAAAGACTAAATCTGAACACAAAGTTACTTCATCTGAAGATGAAGACTAAGACAGGGTATAAATCTTAAAAATCTTAAATCAATTGTTTTCCATACGTCTAGAAAAGTAGAAATATTCTTATCAAATTAAGTGAAAAATCGAGTTCATAACAGATTGATGATGAATCATAACCGATCACTGTACAGTTGTTCTGAGCATGTGCAGCTAATTTAATATTTTTGCTGTTTTTCTTTTTCTTTTCTTTTATTTCTCATGCACTCTTTCATCTATTTTTGATTCTATTTCGTGTTGTATTGAAATTTCGTTTTTTCTATTCTTAACTTCATGAAATATACACATCCCATGTACAAGTTCTAAATCTAAATAAAAGCATTAAACCATCGAGGGGAAATAACTTAATCCGTACAACTGCAGCAGTGGAGGACTATTATTCTACTGTGATACTGCAGAAGAACTGATGACGGCACGGTTTGATCTTCGGCTGACCAATCAGCAGAAAGGGGCGTTTAATTCCCGCCCACGTGTAGAAATCAAATATTCAAGTTGTTCATTCATTTTACTACTCATGAACGAAAAACTAAAATTTAAGCTGAATTCTCGTTTTTCGTTTTTTGGAGGAAAAAAAAGAAAAAGGAGCCGTTTTCTAATTTTTCTACTTTCAATATTAAATCAAAAAACGAATGATCGAATGATACCCGGATTTTGTATACTTATTCATTTAATTTTGAACTTACATCACAAAAGTAAACTACAGAAATTAGGTTGTTTCATTGACAATGTGACATTTAAAAAAAGACATTGAAAAATTGTAATGTACCAATTTTTTCCACAGTTTTCTCTTGGCTAATAAAGTATTTGTTAAGCATTCTCTCAAGAAGAGAAAACAGTCCCTCCATTCTCTCCTTGCTCTCCTGTGCTCTTCTCTCCTCTGTCTCTCTCTGGAGTTTGATGTCCTCACTGAGCAGCTCCACCAGCTTCCACTCACTCCCTCACCTGTCCCAGGACACTTGCAATCTTAAGGCAGAGCAAATAAACCATGCCTGATAACAACAACAGCACAATGAATTTCAGCAAAAATGTGTCTATTTACTTGCTTACTTTGTATTTTTTAAGTCTTTCCCCAGCAGACTCATTTTCTCCAGAATAGTCCTAAAACAAGAGAAAATGGAAACACTTATGAGAAATATAAAAACAGGTTTGCAATCTTAGCATTAGAAAATATGGCACAGCAGGACATGCAGGACATTAGCAAACTGAAGTGCTAAAGTTTGGTTAAAACATTTGTAGACATGACAGTAGGGTGCGAAGTGTCCATCAGATGTACACTTCATTTTCCTGGGAAATGACGGGTGCATTTGAAGTCGCTTTCGAAATACGTCAGCCTTTGTCGCGCCGCTGTGACGCAATCGCACTTCAAACGCGCCCTTCTGGAGTCCGTGCACTTAATTTTCCCCCAAATAAATATGTTATTTGGAATAATAGATGTATTCAGTATAAAAATAAATCTCTCTTTTATAAAAGTTGGTATGAAAATGATATTGTGTTAGTTAGACAACTTCTAAATCTAAATGGTAATTTATTATCTTATAGTGAATTTTTGGATACATTTGGTTTTCCAGTTACACCACAAGAGTATGCTGTTGTATTTGATGCCCTACCTCAACAAGCTGTCCATTTTATAAGAGCTTGTGGAAGTGATACTTCTGAGGCAATATATGTTAAAGACAGCATGTTTCTAGGAAGCATTGATATTCTTAAACAAAGTTGTACTAATAAATATATTAGGAATATTATAACAGGTGATACAGCTACTTATAAAAGCTTATTGTGGGCCAATGTATTTAGAAATATAAATTGGAATAAAGCTTGGCGTATTTGTGAAATATACTGTTTAAATAATAAAGTAAAAGAGGTTACATTTTAAATTTTACATGGTATATATCCAGCTAAAAGGGTGTTAGAGAGATTTAATTTGGATATTGATTATTCCCGTGATTTTTGTTCAGTGGAAAAGGAGTCTATTGTCCATCTGTTTTGTAATTGTGTTTACACAAGGATTTTCTGGGTGGATATGGAAAATTTCATTAGAAGGAAAACAAATATTATATTCAAGTTCAATAATTTTGATATGTGTCTGTATTATTCCAGTGAACGTAATAATAATAATTTTACTTTATTTGTACAGCTTTTTATTATTTTGGGGAAATTGCACATACATAAGAAGAAATGGTCAGGATCCAAGCCAAATTTCATTCTTTTTCTTCAAGAGACTAAGGACTACTGCACCAGTTTGGAGAACATTGTTAATAAAAAAGCAAAGAAGACTTGCAATCTTTTTCACGAATATAGGGTTTTTGATTAATGAATCAATGGTTTGTACACTCTGGCATGTTTTTGTAAAATATTGTATATTTTGTTCTGGTTAATAAAAAAATAAATAAAAAAGGAGTCCGTGCTTTTGGGACCTTTACACTTTGGAATTACACTTTGGGACACAGTTTATAATAGCGCTGCTCGAACTCTCTGTGGTCGACTATGCAGGTCTGATCAAGTCGCCGAACATCACAAGGGTGGAATTACTGGAAATGTCTCTGGATTAAATACATCAAGGTTTATCGACATCTCTAAACAGCTGACATAGACATGGTGTAAAAAGGCGGCACAGGTACGTCTAACATTTATGTTATGCTGTGATGATACATGTACGCTGGTATTAGTTCATTAGACAGCTAGCTTTGCTAACTTTACTGGGGCCTTTGATGGATGAAACAGGAAATTTGACGTTGTTGTCGAAAACTATCGTGTGCGTTAAATGTATATTGTAAAATAACCGCAAGCAAAACTGATTGTCTAAATGATAAGCCTAGCAGATTAAACGGATGAGTTACTCTCAGATCAAAACAGTCTACAGCATCACTGCTTAGATGTGACATAGCTCAGTTTTATCTGTATTTATTTGCTCTGTTGCATTCTATTATGTCTTCGTATATTCGCTAATGAGCATTTTGCAATACGCAAAATTATTTGTTATTTATGTTATCCAGTTCACACGCTAAAATAATAACACAACCGCGCTCTTTTCTGCCGTGTTTGTAATAGTAATGCTCATGTATAGTTAACAATAGTACAATTAGCTGAACATGTACCGTTATATGATAAATATATATATATATATATATATATATATATATATATATATATATATATATATATATATATATAAAAAACACCCACGG
>NW_015505388.1:2025076-2068387 GCF_001515645.1 Sinocyclocheilus grahami | reverse complement strand
GCAGACCGATCGGCGGCTGACTTGAAGCAGTGCATGCCGGTTAGAAATTTAGTCCGATTTGAGCCGACGCCACGTCACTGTCACGTGTGGCATCAAAGTACCGCGAGAGCGTTTCGAGAGCAGCCGGCTGACTCAGCCGCAGTGTGATGAGGACACAGCTGTTTCACCATTGGCCAAATTCACCACATGACAACAATGACCTGCGTTTCTAACATCTTCAAATCCAATACTGCTCATAAATCTGTGTTTTTAGAACAGTAAAAGCTTGTTTACTGTAGTCGCAATGTTATATTGAGTCACGTTTATCATGAAAGCATATATACCCCCACTTTATTAGTATTTAAATAGTATATATTTACGTTGAACTTTATTCTTGAACAGATGGCGCTGTATTAAGCAGTATATAAAAAGTGTTTCTGTTGCTCATGAAAACGTTTCTGAAATGTCTGTTATTTGACAAATATTGCATTTAATTCACTTCATCTGTGATAGAATATGCAAACACCGCGTGAGCGTCACTAACGGGAGCAGAAATGTCCGGATTGATGGCTCCGTTTTCAATTCCGCCCCCGACTGCAAGCGGCTACTCTCATTGATCGCCGTCTGTAGCCGTGCTTCAAGTCGAACGCACCTAATGACATTATCAGGAAGGATTGAGAATAGGCTTACCTGATTGGATGAAAGGCACACGTTTGTATGTTGGCGCTCGTCACGTGGCCAGGTAACAAAGCCTACTAATGGCGCTTTTCCACTGCGTGGTACGACTCGGCTTGGCACGGTTCGGTTCGGCTCGGCACGGTTTGCGTTTCCACTGCAGTTCAGTACCGCTTTAGAGTGGGCTGGATTATTCACATGTCGTTATAGTTGCGCCGCCTCTACTACCACGACTCCTAAAAAAAACTTTTTCATTCCGCGTCGCCCCATCAAGCTCTCGCTGGATCCGCTCCTCTGCTATCAACGAGAGGAACGTCTGTTCTTCCACAACAGACAACAAAACTTTTTGGTTGTTAAAAAAAAGGTGCGCTCGTTCAAAACAGTTGCGTTCGATCCTTCGCTGGCTGTGCTGATTTAAATCTAGCGGTTCTTTTGTGTTTGTGTCGCAAGTTCAGTGACGCAGGTAGTGACGATTCTCTCCGGCCAATTCGTGATCATCAGAGTTTACACGTCACGTTTTGGTAGCGGTACGGTTCACTTGGAACCCCAACCGAAGTGGTACTAAAAAAGTACCAGGTACCAGGTCCTGTACCCAGTGGAAACCCACCCCCAAAAGTGAACCGTACCATGCAGTGCAAAAGCGCCATACGAGAGATGGTCCTCACTGCAGAACACAAGACCTAGGGGGCGTGGTTGGTTCCAGATCCATCTCCTCCCACCTTACATATACATAAACCTACCCGTCTCCACCCCGATCCCTTAACCCACCCATCTCTACCCCTAAACCTACCATCTCCACCCCTTTAGATGTGGATCCAGCCCCGCCCCCTGGATCTTTGTTCTGCAGCCAGGGGCTACTGTACGAAGAGAAGGTCTGGCTTATGAATATTAACAGAGTTTTTTGATTGGACGCTCTTACCGGTAAGTTCAGTAAAGACTAATTATTATTCATGAGGAGGACTTCGCCATAGTACAATTCTTTAGCAATCACATGACTTGGTGCAACTCGTGTTTGTGTTTTGTCATTTTCTGGCTTTTGTTCCATTACTCTATCCCAGGGCTGTCCAAACTCGGTCCTGGAGGGCCGGTGTCCTGCAGAGTTTAGCTCCAATCCTAAGCAAACACACCTGATCCAGCTAATCACGCTCTTACTAGGCATAGAAACTTCCAGTCAGGTGTGTTGAGGCAAGTTGGAGCTAAACTCTGCAGGACACCGGCCCTTCAGGACCGAGTTTGGACAGCCCTGCTCTATCCATATCACTTACAGCTAATAGTATTTATGTGAAGCATTTGTACACTTTGTATTCTCTAGTTTATGTATAGGTAATTATTTATATATAGTATATTTACAGTCAAACTCTCTCAGTAGGTTAGCTGTGTTTAGGTTTATACTAGTGATGCAAAGTCTGATTCATTTCTGCGAACCAGTTCTTTTGGACATATTGAACCGATTCAAAAAGCAGATTCATCGGTTCCTGACGTCATCTATGCGTCTCTATGCATTTCTTTTCTAACAACTCAGTGCCATGTTGTATCAATTAAAAATTCAAATAAGTCATTTGTGTCAACACATATTGAAACATTCAAAAAATAAAGTTATTTGTGTGAAAGCATATTGCTGATTATTGCCATATAATTCACTCAAGTTAATGGTATGTGTTTGTGGTCACAGTTTAATTCGCAGATCCTTATGTCAGATACGACTGACTGACCAATATTGACTAGCCTACAACTTGGATAAGATTCCTAAAAGTTTCACAGCTACAGCACACATTACAGACATTGATGCACAAACGCGGATATGTTCTACATGTCTACAGTATAAAGAATGAATAAACCAGTCTTATAAACTCCTTGATTTCGCTTAAACAACTTTAAAGGTCCCGTATTTTACACCTTTCTGGAGTTTTATTTTAGGTTTTGATGTCCTTAAGAATATATATTTGCGGTATAAGTACCAAAAACCATCTCAGTATATTTTTACAGCTCCTTTCTCAGGAGCTCTCCTGAGAACAGGTAGATTTTGGCCTGTCTAATTAATCTTCATGAGCCTCTCTTCTGTTTGGCCTGTTGTGTTCTGAGTGACACACGGCCAGGCCGACCACAGGTAACTAGGGTCAGCCGACGTCACGTCACAGCACTAGCCGGAGGCAGCAAAACAAAGGGGAAACTGGAGGCGGCCCATTCAAACCAGCGCAGATTCGGCTACAATAAGGAGCTTAAAATATCATCTTGTTGGGTGCCAGAATCGGCGTAATACAGCCTCAAATTAGAAATTTGATCGCATATCTGCTGCCACTGCCAGACAAAATGGACAGATCATCCATCCTTTGAGTGAGAGTGCAACGATACAGGTCGGCCATTCTGGGTTTGTGGTTAAAGTTAACCTTTTCGACATGTTTCCGCAATGTTGTCTGGGGGTTTGGCAAAAGGAGAGTGGGACGGTGGGCAGTGCTCGGGGTAACGACTGAAGGCGGTGACTGTAGTTCTGACATCAACTTTTTACGGAAGTCACAACGGTTCGTGAAAAATCACAGCTACTTTATGCAGGCTGTGTGAATTTTACTGTGGACTGACTGTTTTGACATTTATATGGTAGTTACATTGCACCTAGACCTCAGTTATTATGAAAAAAGCCAGGAAATATCAGTTTTGACAATATGGGACCTTTAAATATAATATGCATGCACAATAAACTAATGTAAAATTTATTTACATCACTCGACAGAAAGGTTTTTGCAGGTTTTTTAAAAATGTAAATTAATAACAGTCATAATAAGCATATTTCCAGTACGCGCCTCAGGCTCTGGGGGTTTGGCAAAAGGAGAGTGGGACGGTGGGCAGTGCTCGGGGTAACGACTGAAGGCGGTGACTGTAGTTCTGACATCAACTTTTTACGGAAGTCACAACGGTTCGTGAAAAATCACAGCTACTTTATGCAGGCTGTGTGAATTTTACTGTGGACTGACTGTTTTGACATTTATATGGTAGTTACATTGCACCTAGACCTCAGTTATTATGAAAAAAGCCAGGAAATATCAGTTTTGACAATATGGGACCTTTAAATATAATATGCATGCACAATAAACTAATGTAAAATTTATTTACATCACTCGACAGAAAGGTTTTTGCAGGTTTTTTAAAAATGTAAATTAATAACAGTCATAATAAGCATATTTCCAGTACGCGCCTCAGGCTTGCACAGTATCGTCAACTCACTCATCAGAATCTTCGGTAATCCTCGGCAAATTTCGCCATGGTTCATTCGGTTCTTCTTGAGTCCTCGGTAATCTTCGGCAAACTTCGACAGTTAGTTGAACCGGTTCAATCAGTTCTTTTTGAGTTGGACGTGCTACTTCGGCTGTGTGTCCTGCGTCATCAACCCGGAACTAAAGTTCGATTCAGTTCGATTTGTGAACCCGCTCGACCGGTTACTTCCTGCGAACCGGCTCAAAAGAACGATTTGTTCAAGAACCAAACATCACTAGTTTATACTGTTTTACTTCATTGTTGTATGTCTGTATTTATGTAGCACCGTGTGCTGCACGACATTTCGTTCCACTGTATCTCCCCACATGTAGCGGAATGACAATAAAGCGAAACTTGACTTGAATAGTAAAGTGCTAGTCCTGTTTCTGAAATGAGTGGATAATAAATAATAAATGCTGTAGTGATTGGTTATCACTTTCTCACTGACTTGCCTACAAAGACCAGGGGCCTGTACCATGAAGTCGGATTAGTTTAGTTTGCACCAATCCTGGGTTTTAGGTACCATGAAAGTGGCTTGGCTTTTAGTGGTGTTCATTGCCATAGTAACTTACACTCCACAGCTAACCTGCTCCAGGGCAGGTTATGTTCTGGGTAAGAGATCTCAAACTGAAATTAGACCAAAGTGACACATGTCTGTCTGGCACAGAAAAGTCACTCCACCAGTTTTTCTTCCTCCAAATTAAAGGTCACTCTATAGAGTAAAAATACAATTTACCAACAAAATTGTCTCGCTTTAATGATAATTACTTTTTATTTTATATGATTTATATAATTACTATATGATTTATATTATTAATCTATTACACACAAGCAATTTTTGTTTAACAATTATTATAAAGCATTTATTTTAAATGAATATTAATATATATACTGATCATATGTAATCTAAATAGGCTGTAGAATCAATAGATAATGCTTAAAAAAAGACAACATGTGACCTTACATGTTCGAGTCTCTATCGCTATATATTATCAACTATATAAACTAACTTCACTTGTTACTGCACTGATAGAGCAAGATCATTTCTTTTATTTTATTTGTCCTCCTCTTTCATGGACAAGTACTTTCTTTAGTATGAATGTGTTTAAATTCCTCATATTCTTCAATCTCTTGTAAACCTTTAGTAAAAGAGTTTTGAATCTTGCTGGGTCTCTCGCAAGAAGTGAATCACACTTGCTCTGTGTTGCAAGGCATGTGATTGGCTCTTTACCACTGATGTCACACATTCATGTGCACATTCAATCAGCATCATGGTACCAACAAAGCCGGATTGGACTGCTTTGGTTTTGTCAACTCGAAACTAATCCTGTAATTCTGAATTTGTTAAACTACCTATTTTTTTATTTAGACATTACTGAGACATTATTTATTTACACACTATGTAGAGACTGAGAGAACCAACCCAATGTTTATTTAGTATTCAAATAAAATCAAACATATATTATTGTATTTGGAATTTGTTTAGATTGTCCCTCAGGGGCAGTGACATGGCTGCCGAAGACAAGGCTTCCTCCTCGTCCTCTGCGATGGACTGGAGCTCCGAGCAGCCACTCTCACCCACCAGTCCCTCCCATCTAACGCACTTCAAACCCCTGACCCCCGAGCAGGACGAGCCACCCCTGCGCTCCGCCTACAGCTCCTTTGTCAGTCTGTTCCGCTTCAGCAAAGGTAAAACATAATTTTTTTTCACGCCATTATGCCTTAATCAACATCTGCACCTGCATTTCCTTTTTCTTTTTCTTTTTTTAAATCATGAGGTTGGTTTCAAAGGTTCACTGTTTGTTTTCTGCCATCAAAACAATCCTGCCATTCTGCCATCTGATTCATGGATTTCATCCTCCATTAAACTGCTTTATTCAATTTTTTATTTGGAAATTGAATGCATAGTACTCTGTATTCCTGTTTGACTGTTTGGTTGCACATTTAAAGCATAATAATTCTTAGCATTTTAATAACTTGAATTTGGTTTCTGTAAAAAAAGTACAAGGTTATATATATGTGACCCTGGGCCACAAAACCAGTCTAAAGTGTAAATTTTTCAAAATTGAGATTTATACATCAAGCTGAATAACTATATAAACTAACTTCACTTGTTACTGCACTGATAGAGCAAGATCATTTCTTTTATTTTATTTGTCCTCCTCTTTCATGGACAAGTACTTTCTTTAGTATGAATGTGTTTAAATTCCTCATATTCTTCAATCTCTTGTAAACCTTTAGTAAAAGAGTTTTGAATCTTGCTGGGTCTCTCGCAAGAAGTGAATCACACTTGCTCTGTGTTGCAAGGCATGTGATTGGCTCTTTACCACTGATGTCACACATTCATGTGCACATTCAATCAGCATCATGGTACCAACAAAGCCGGATTGGACTGCTTTGGTTTTGTCAACTCGAAACTAATCCTGTAATTCTGAATTTGTTAAACTACCTATTTTTTTATTTAGACATTACTGAGACATTATTTATTTACACACTATGTAGAGACTGAGAGAACCAACCCAATGTTTATTTAGTATTCAAATAAAATCAAACATATATTATTGTATTTGGAATTTGTTTAGATTGTCCCTCAGGGGCAGTGACATGGCTGCCGAAGACAAGGCTTCCTCCTCGTCCTCTGCGATGGACTGGAGCTCCGAGCAGCCACTCTCACCCACCAGTCCCTCCCATCTAACGCACTTCAAACCCCTGACCCCCGAGCAGGACGAGCCACCCCTGCGCTCCGCCTACAGCTCCTTTGTCAGTCTGTTCCGCTTCAGCAAAGGTAAAACATAATTTTTTTTCACGCCATTATGCCTTAATCAACATCTGCACCTGCATTTCCTTTTTCTTTTTCTTTTTTTAAATCATGAGGTTGGTTTCAAAGGTTCACTGTTTGTTTTCTGCCATCAAAACAATCCTGCCATTCTGCCATCTGATTCATGGATTTCATCCTCCATTAAACTGCTTTATTCAATTTTTTATTTGGAAATTGAATGCATAGTACTCTGTATTCCTGTTTGACTGTTTGGTTGCACATTTAAAGCATAATAATTCTTAGCATTTTAATAACTTGAATTTGGTTTCTGCAAAAAAAGTACAAGGTTATATATATGTGACCCTGGGCCACAAAACCAGTCTAAAGTGTAAATTTTTCAAAATTGAGATTTATACATCAAGCTGAATAAATAAGCAATCCTCCATTAAACTGCTTTATTCAATTTTTTATTTGGAAATTGAATGCATAGTACTCTGTATTCCTGTTTGACTGTTTGGTTGCACATTTAAAGCATAATAATTCTTAGCATTTTAATAACTTGAATTTGGTTTCTGTAAAAAAAGTACAAGGTTATATATATGTGACCCTGGGCCACAAAACCAGTCTAAAGTGTAGATTTTTCAAAATTGAGATTTATACATCAAGCTGAATAAATAAGCTTTCCATTGATATACAGTTTGTTAGAATAGGACAATATTTGGTCGAGATACAACTATTTGATAATGTGGAATCTGAGGGTGCAAAAAAATAAAAAAATATTGAGAAAATTGCCTTTAAAGTTATCCAAATTAAGTTCTTAGCAGTGCTTATTACTAATCAAAAATGAAGTTTTGATATATTTACAGTAGGAAATTTACAAAATATCTTCATGGAACATGATCTTTACTTAATATCCTAATGATTTTTGGCATAAAAGAAAAATTGATCATTTTGACCCATTCAATGTATTGTTGGCTATTGCTACAAATATACCCGTGCAACTTAAGACTGGTTTTGTGGTCCAGGGTCACATATAGTAGTCATTCTGGTTTTAGAGAATGTGCTCTACTGTAAATTCCAGAAAGGCAATAGAGGGAATCGAATTGAACAGTCAGTGGAGGGAAAAACCTCATGTGACATTGCTCAAAATATTCTGAGGACACAGTGCCTATTCTGTGTGCTCTCATGTGGACTTTTTTTTTTTTTATTCCTTCCTGTGTATAATATTAACAGAACATTCCTGCTGGAAGCGTTGCAGTACAAGAGTGAAAGTGGACCCATTAATATGAAATTATAAGACAGAGCTTTGAGGAATAATATTGAGGCACACCCTGTCCAGTTAGCACATAAGAGTTTTACTCAGAACTGTTCATAGGGCTAAAAGGAATAGATGATCTCTATTAAAGTAATAGTTCACTCTACATTAAGGGGTAAACAACTTACTGTGAGGAAATTATGTGCCCTAAGAACACTTTAGAGAAGTAAAACTCCTACTGCATGTGCACTTAATTACAAAAAGGAAGATAATCTAGTAGATTTAACAAAAGTTCAACATTTGCATTTGTGTAGGACATTTGATGATTTTGTTTAGGTAATATATTTAAGCAAGTCAGTGAAGCTGAAGAAATACTCTGACATACTACAACAAGAGAAGTGTCAGGAATTCAAATTTAATTTCTTTGAATATTATTCTTGATGTATTGATTTACAGTTAATCAGTGTGATAGTCCGTAAAATTTTAAATTCAAAGTACATTTATAGTGATCAACTCTAATTTCTCCCTTTCATTCCTTTTAGAAAAAACAGGTGCAAACATTGCACCAGCAAAAAAGCTTGCTAAACTTGGTAAGTCTAGATTTTGTACGGAAATGCAAGTATAGCAAAAATTAATAATTGGGGGGAAAAAATGATTTCAGGAAAAGAGGATTAAAAGAAGAAATGTCAACACAATGCAAATTCTTTCTTTAAATCAGCCAATCACCACAAAATTAGAAATCTTCTACCTTCTGACCGAGCTGTGTTTGTTGGTTTCAATTGTTCAGAGGAAGGACGGCCTCCTTCAGTGATGGAGAAAAGTCAGTCAGCTTCATCATCACCGCAGGGGCCACGCCACAACTGGGCAAGTCCCTCCCATTCTATACATGGCTCCGAAACCCACAGGAAACATTCAGAACTTCTCAGAAGAACATCCACTGCTTCAGGTACAAAGGCACAAGATTACAAATACATGTGCAGTTTTACACATTTGTCTTTTTTCAGCTGTCCACAATTATTGTCCAGGTTTTTACATTTTGTTACATTGCACCTTTTGTTTTTGTAGTGAAATATGACCCAGACATGTTCAGTAGTCCTAGTCTTCTATAGTAGAGAATATAAAAATCATTCGTTTTTCTGTAGACAAAACCATTGTTCAGAATTCCTCGTAAACATGCTCTTTTTAGAGATAGAAAGACCAATCCTATCAGAGGTCTCTTTGATTGATGACTAGTCACTGCAGCCTGGTTCTAACAGGGTTTATCATTGAAGATAACAGTGATTCAAAGGCTAGACTCTGCCCTCATATGATTCATTCCACTCTCAGGAGGGCCACCGGACATTTACTATGAGGGAAAATTCAGGCAACGGTTCAAGAAGTCCATTAAACAGTTTTTGTTTGACTGTAAACTTGGAAAACTACATTCTGGAGTTATAACTATAATTCGAGTGGTAAACAAGTATTGTGAACCATCACTTTTTATTCGGAAGTTGCAAGATGATTAGAAGCTGAATATTTTGTGAGTGCTGAACGATTTTGATGATAAAATATTACATGTGCAGAAATCTTTTAGGCTAAAGTTGTTGTATGTTCCTTTTTGTTCACAGTGGACTGGGAAGGTGAGGATTCTTTATTTTATTTCATATGTACGAAGTCAGTTTCATATAGACCTAAAATCTGCTTCAATTCATCAACACTGAAAAAAGAAACTGCAAAAATAAAATATTTTCTTTATCAGTATTTTGTATTGTTTCTTGAGAAACAAATATACTAAGACTTGTTTTAAGAGAATATATCTTAAATTTTAGTAGGTTAGTTTTTCTTAACACACTGCCAAATAGATTTATCTGATTTATTTTTATTTTTTAAACATAACCACCGCCCCCAAATAAACAACTGGCAAATTTGTTTAAGTCCAGGTGAACTTGTATCTCTGAAAACATGTCTTTGACTCTTATTCTTAGGTGTATTTATATTGTTTTAAGGATGTTTAGATATGCTTACTGGAAAAACATACAGAAATACTGATTAAGAAAAGGAATTTTGCAGCGTATAGTTTTAAATTAACCACATTTGTTGCATGTGAAAGGATGCGTCAAACGGTGTGAGCTGAACATTTTGGTTATGAGCTTTAGTTGTTAGTCTGAGTAATTTCACATGCTTCTATTCATTCGTAGTCTACTCATGCAAATCATAATCCCACAAAAATTCCCGAAAATCCTCGCTGACATAAGCAATCATTGACAGGATCAAGAGTACTGGTGGATATTTGACTGCAGGCTTTGGTTTTGAATGAGCATGTGTGTCATGCATTTCACCTGTATGTTGTACTTTAGAGTAGATTTAACCTGTTGTTTTGTACTTGACTGTTGCTTTTTTGTTTCTTTGCATTCATAGAGGGTCGACGGAAATCAGAAGCACCTCTGGGCAGCCACGATCCCCGAACAGCTGTCCAGCTGCGCACAGCCCTCAAGAGACTCAAGGAGATCATGGAAGGGAAAAGTCAGGTATTGATTTCCAGGGAACTAGCTGAGAAAATCTCCACAGATTAAATTTGTTTCTGTATTTTTAAGACTTTTTAAGATATATGAACGACATTGGAAAAAGAAAAAAAAATCCCATGTTCAAGCATTTTTTGCATTCTATACAGATGCCTCTAAGCTTATAGACAAAAGAGCCTATCCACATTCTCCAGAATTCACTACAGAGTACAAACGTTTTTGTATTGCAGGTGGATGTAAGTGATATTAATTGTGTTTTTATGTTCCAGGACAGTGATCTGAAACAGTACTGGATGCCGGACAGCCAGTGTAAAGAGTGCTATGACTGCAACGAGAAATTCACAACCTTTCGACGCCGTCACCATTGTCGACTCTGCGGTCAAATCTTCTGCAGCCGATGCTGCAACCAGGAAATTCCTGGCAAGTTCATGGGCTATACGGGTGAGTGTTATTGTGGTGTTCGCTGTGGGGAGCGAGGGTCTCATTCTGACCGCTGGCTTGTGGACGTAGCCCCTTTGAAGAGGCTTTCGACAAGAAGATGAGCAGCTATGTCAAATTAAGAGTAAGACTACCCTTTAGCATGCTGCGTGTGCTTGCGGTGGTTTGACCTTTTTTGGGTTTTGATTTCAATGGGTTGTAGAGTGACTTTTGAACTTTGTGGACTAACTGTTTGATTTTGAAAAAGGTAAGAATTTGTGTTTGTGCACTTTGACCTTTTAGGAGGAATCGGTATCTACCTAAAAAGCAACATTATTTCCTCAATATATTTTTTGCAGATATTTTATGCTGTAAACTCATCTGAACTATTCTGATCGTGACATTCAGTCAGACTACATTCTCTGAGAAACTTACTCTGGTTATTCTTATATTCATGTTGGTTTTGGACAACACATATTTAGCTATAGTCAGAGTACACTAGTTCAGCGGTCCTATTCTAGGAGGAAAATCATAAAAAAATTCAGATAATTATTTTTTATTTGTTAAAAATGCATTTTTATGGCTGTTGAAAGTCTGTAAGAAATTAATTAATTCATATTTAAGCAAATTAACATTTGAAATAATTGTCTTTTAAATGTAATGCTTTTAAACAGATTTACTACATTTTAATTGTGTGTTCTTATTTCATTCTTTCTATTGACAGCTTTAGTTGTTAACAGAAATAAATAAAAGCAAATCTGTGTTGTATTTAAAAGATTGGTTGAAAAATACACCGCTTTTTCATCAGAACTGAAATGGCAAATCTTGGTTGTCTAATTACTCTAATCTTGTCTCTTTTGGCTTTTCCCCAATACTGCAGGTGATTTACGAGCTTGTACGTACTGTCGTAAGATAGCATTGAGCTATGCTCACTCAGCTGACTCAAGCTCCATCGGAGAAGATCTCAGCGCCCTGTCAGATTCGCCCTGCTCCGTGTGTGTTCTGGAGCCCACCGAACCACGCACACCTGTGGGGGGCCGCAAATCCAGCCGGAACATCTTCCTGGAAGAGGACCTGGCCTGGCAAAGGTGAGAAAACAGAGAGAATCAGAAAAGGGGCGGGGCATAAGGACATATCACTATCTATTCCAATGGTTCCTGCTCACTTTACCTTATCCCTCTGGTGTTTCTCTGCTCTGTTTTAACTCTGCTTTCTTACCATAATCATTGCTCTTGCTGTTTATCTCTTTCACTTGAGGATTGTAGAAGGATTGGCTCTCCCAGGTCCATCTAGTCAAGTAGCTACCTGATGATTTATGATTTTTCTTCTGTTCCTCATAGAAAGCATAGAAACAAATTTGTACTTAACAAATAACATGGGATGTCCAAGGAAAAGTGTACAATTTAGATGCTGTTTCTTTTATGTTTATTTCCATTAAAAAAAACAAGTTTGGTGACCACTGGGTTAATGCATAAAAAGTAATGTTACAATGCAAAAAAACTCACTGTCCTAAAAAGTTCAATTTTCTTTATGCAAAATGTAATGTCTTTTTTATTTTTGGAGTAAAATATGACCTAGACATGTTTTCTTGGGATTCATCTTGCTAGCATCGTGGACTGGCAGGCAGTATTTCGACAGGGTGGACACATATATTGCTATTTAGTCAAATATTGTAGCATATATTGTACTGTAGTCAGTATTACTCTTTTATGAATCATTATTGCCACCAAGCTTTTTAATCTGACAGTAAATCATTCCAATTCATTTTTGCATTCAGGAGGGAATTTCCCCCAAATTATGAAAAACATTCACAGGACTATTGTGATGCAAATGAACTTCAACTCTCTCTGCTCACCTATTTCCAATCAGCTGGCTCCTGCTCATGTGTTGTTGTGAGTTTGTCTCAATGCTCATCTTTTCTCCTTTCTCTCTCTATGCATAGAAAAAATTCCATTGGGATGAGGAAGAAGTGAGTTTTAGTGTTACTTTTGTTTTGCATGACCTCCTAGTGAAGACATGCTGCTGCACTTAAGTGTGACTCTGTTTCATGCATAGCTTGAGTGTCATTTATGTATGTAGTATTTCAAAGGGAAATGGTTAAGCTGTTGCTGAGGTTTATTTGTGTGTGTGTGTGTAATTACTCTAGTCATCAGGAATCTCAGAACAGTGGTCTCAGTTCCAGACTTACAGCAGTCCAGGAGGATATGGGCAAGTCACCAGCCAGAAAGAGGTGTTTATTGTGTATTTTGGTCAAAGATTTTCTTGTTCCAGTGCTTATTTTTTATGGACTGTAAATACAATATTTTCCATTTATTTCATGTGTTAAGGTCAGCTAGTGTGACCAACCTGTCCTTGGACCGTTCTGGCTCTTCCATGGTTCCTGCCTACGAGAGTTCAGTTAGCCCACAGAACAGCCGGGCCCTATCTAAGACTGACCACAGCGAAGAGGAGAGAAAGATCCTCCTGGTACAACCTGTCTTTCACAGGTTCCTCCTCAACTTTTCTCATTTTCAAGTTGGTAATTATAACAGCTGATTATCTTGTAGGATTCTTCTCAACTTAAAGATCTATGGAAGAAGATTTGCCACAACAATACTGGAATGGAGTTCCAGGACCATCGGTACTGGCTGCGTACTTACCCCAACTGCATTGTGGGTAAAGAGTTGGTCAACTGGCTCTTACGAAATGGCACTATTTCAACTAGGTAAGAACCAATAAAACTGGTTTTGAGAGGTTTTTTTGGTTCATTACAACTTCAAGCATGGTCAGATGCTTAATTGTATGCAGTTATGGTGTTTTATTTCCTTTCCGTTCTTCCGACACAGGGCTCAGGCCATAGCTATTGGACAGGCTTTGGTAGATGGCCGCTGGTTTGACTGCGTTACCCATCATGATCAGATCTTCCGTGATGAGTATGCCCTATATCGCCCCCTCCAGGTGAGAAGAAATATTCTGTAGCAGGTTTATGTTTGGACAGTTGTTTAAAGGGGTCATATGATGCGATTTCAAGTTTTCCTTTCTCTTTGGAGTGTTACAAGCTGATTGTGCTTAGATAAGATCCCTGAAGTTGCAAAGACTAAAGTCTCAAAACCAAAGAGATATTCTTTATCAAAGTTAAGACTCTGCCACGCCCCCCTAAAACGGCTCGTTCTAACATGCCCCCACATATAAGCTCGCGATTATGGTAAGGGGCGTTATATTTCCGATGAGTGCTTGCGGTGTTCGGCCAATTACAATGCACTGGATCAGCTGGCCAATCAGAGCAGACTGCGCTTGTCGGAAAGGAGGTACTTTGTTGAAAACGACGTGTTTGAGAGAGGCGGGGCGTAGAGGACCTGCAATAATGTACAGTATTTTAAAAAATAATGTGTTTTTTGAACATTAAAGCATGTCAACATATTCTGTTACACCAAATACACAAAATAATGATCTTTAAAAAAGCATCATATGACCCCTTTAACCCTTGTGCGTCCTTTGGGACATTTTTGTATTTTTGGATCATTTTGGCTGCGTTAAAGGGGTAGTTCACCCAAAAATTAAAATTCTGTCATCATTTACTCTCCCACAAGTTTTTCCAAACCTGTATGAGACAAGAAAAGAAGATATTCTGAAGAATGTTGGTAACCAAACAGTTGACGGTAGCCAATGACTTCCATAGCATTTTTTCCAACATTTCCAGAAAATAGTTACACTTAAGACTAGGGCTGAACGATTTTGGAAAATAATCTAATTGCGATTATTTTTACCAATATTGCGATTGCGATTTAATATGCGATTTATTTTTTAAGATCTTTATCTTCTGTATTATTCAACAAAGACAAGCAATAAATCATTGAAGGGGTGGGAATCTTTAGGCACCTCACGATTCGATTCCGACTCTGGGAGTCGCTGCCAAATTCCAAAACTATATATTTTTTTCTTATTGTTTAGTCTTATTAATACAACTGTTTTTTATTTAATTCCATATTTAATTATAAGTACTTTTTAAAAATAAATTACACATTAAACAATTTAATTAAAACAATTGCATGTTAATAATTTTAAATAAACTAATATAAGACAGGGCTTAGATTAAGCCAGGATTAGGCCTTAGTTTAATTAGGACATCTAAGTATCTTAACCGTGCCTTAGAAAAAAAACATTACTGGTGTGTATCTTGAGTCAAAACAATGGCACTGATATATTTTAAGACATGTCAGTGCAAGTTGCTCTCAGTTAAGACAGCTCAAACATTTATTTTAGCCTGGCTTACAAGCAATAAACAAACAGTGCTTTCAGTATTTAAGAGTATCTGAACATTTTCCTTTCAAGTGCTGTTTGTGATTTTTCTCTTTCTCAGCTTTACTGTTGTTGATTATTATGATGAAATCATAGAGCATTCACACTAATGCACAGATCTCTTTTGAAATATAAGATGTGGTTTGTCCTGTCTGTTTGATCCTTTAAGACATAACTGACTGTGTTTACATGCATTTCAAAATGCTTTTATGACGCGAAATTAAAGTATATTTAACCACTTAAAAGGAGTCGCGCACAGCCGCATGACCGAGCACTCTTCACAAAGCACGCGTCAGCATTTGAAATGGACATAACGACATAACTGAGGAGGTGTTCGTAGAGCATTTGTAAGGAAAATACCGGCGGGAGAGACGACACACAGCAAGCATCAGCAACGCACGCGTTTCTCACTGCACATTCTGTTCAGTGAAGTGTCCGAGTGTCCTTGTAATTTTTCCGAACTTTATTAAAGATTATTGTGTGGATAGTTCGAGTGGTGTGTGTGTGTGATAGAGAGAGAGAGAGCAATTGGAAGCAAGCGGGATGAGTTTCTAAAGCACATGCAGCGCCATCGCACATCTGTGGTTAAAAACTAAGCTCAGAATCGATCCAGAATCTTTTCTCCCATCTCTATTGTATAGTATGACCAACACAATATTAGATAGATTAAACAAAGTGCGCTTTTCTGTAGGCCAGGCATATGCGTAGTGTGCCAAGTTGATGCTTCCTCTGCAGACTGCTTTACTCTCGCGTGTCACGTGACGAGAGTGTAATCGCAGCCTTTGCGGTTAAAAAAATCGCGTTTTGTCATATCGCGATATTATCGCAAATGCGATTTAATCGTTCAGCCCTACTTAAGACCTTAACCCTTAATCGGTCCCTGGGGTCCAGCTGACCCCATTTGAATTTTCCTTTATTTTTTAAAAGTGTTCCCTTCATTCCATGGGCATGAAATTCTGTGACTTTTACTAAATAATCTATCTAAACACACAAAAAAAGGTGTGTAAAAAAAAAACACCGTTAAAGGTCCTTGGGGTCAGATTGACCCCACATTGAAAATTAATGGGAAAATGTAAAAAAAAAAAAATTTCTTCATTTCATTTGTCAAAATAAAGAAATAAATCCAGTATAAATCTGAAAATTCCTACATTTAAATAAAGGTCTGGTCCTAGACCATAAACACAAAATGGAACAAACTTTCTATCTCATACACACACAAACACATACATGTGTGTGACTGCAACAGAGAGTATTTTTATAGAAATTGGCAAATAAAAGCAACAAAACTGGCATAAATCTGAAAAATTTCCATATATAAATGAAGGACTAATACTAGAGCACAAAGGCAACATGGAACAAGCATGTTCACTCTCTCTCTCTCTCTCACACTCTCACACACACACACACACACACACGCAGGTGTCTGGGGATTTTTTAGATTTTGGCAAATACAATCAGACATAAATGCTGTCTGGGTCCTGCACTGAGCTCATTCTGTGGCAGCACCATGGCCAAAAGGTACAGTCTTGAGGAGACCCTGGATTTCATACTGGATCAAAGTGACAGTGAAGAAGGCCCAGAGAACATTGAACCAGATAGTCCTGAGGATTTTACTACTGACACAGAAGATGAAACTGAGTTTGAACAGGATTACCAGGAATCTGAAGAGGAGGATTATGCAGTGTTTATTAATTGTGATAAATAATTTTCTGAAATAAATAGTATGTGATTACAGTCATGTCTTTTAGTGGTGACTTGTAACATTTCTGCAAATGTATGTATAATAATTTGCAAAAGCAAACAATTCAAAATAACAACAACTTTTAGTACAACAACTAAAATAAATATAAAAATACAGACTTTTTAATGTATTTTAGAATGTTTAAATATATATTCACAAAATATATATCATAAAGTTGTGAGGAGAAGTTGAAACATGAAGAAAAATGGACTTGAAACTGAACTGAAAATGAATGAGTCCCTATGGACCTCATACGGACTTCTTTAAAGGGGTCATATGATGCGATTTCATTTTTTCCTTTCTCTTTGGACTGTTACAAGCTCTTGGTGCATAAAGAAGATCTGTAAATTTGCAAAGACTAAAGTCTCAAATCCAAAGAGATATTCTTTATAAAAGTTAAGAGTTAACCACACCTACCTAAAACGGCTTGTTCGAACACGCCCCCACATATCTACCTCACTATGTGGGAAGATTTGCATAATGCCTCTATCCCTAACACATGGGCCAATATCCAGAAACCTTTTATATTTAATTTAGGTCCTAATTTAAGGGATTTTTTCATTAAAAAATTATTTTTTATAAGCCAATTTATGGCATAGTTGAGTATTTGTGCAGTAAATAGGTAAAAAACTACCAAATATCCACAAAAACACAGCATAAATATATAGCTGAGAAGTAAATAAAAAAAATTATATATAGTTTGTCTTATAAAAAAATTTATATTTCCTTATGCAATCACTGTAAAAGTCTATCTGACCCCAAGGGACTTTAACGTTGCTCAAATCAAGGGACGATTAAAGGTTAAGAACATAGTTGCTCCCAGTGAAACTCATTAAAGCAATGAAAAAAGGCCAATTATGTAATTATGTAATTGTAACAAGTGGGTGTATTGGTATGGATGTCAGTGTGGTTTGTATGTGTGTACTGAGAAATGTGTGTGTGTGTGTTTGAATGATGATTAAAAATCATGTTTGACATATCCAAGACATGTAATAGTCCAGAAAAAAATCTGCTTATAATTTACTAAGCATTAACTGTTTTTTAAAGGGCTAAAATCCTGAAATTGAATGAATTTTTTGTAGTTACAATCAGGACTGATGTTGGTAAAATATCTGATAAAAATAATATGTAATATGTTCATGACCATATTTTTTGACATTTTTGTGTAACTTTTTTTAAATTGATCCAATCCAATACTCATTTTAAATTGAAATCACATGACTCTTGTAATAATGTAGCTTGACATTGTATGCTAACTGAAAACACAATTTTTGTAATTCAGATTTGGCTTGTGTATTGTGCACTTTACAAAAAAACGAATTGGTTTGATTTTATCTGTCATCATATTAGTAATGTGTTTGTTGAATTTCAGAGCACAGAGTTCTCAGAAACCCCTTCTCCAGACAGCGACAGTGTGAATTCCCTTGAGGGACACTCCGAACCGTCATGGTTTAAAGACATCAAGTTTGACGACAGTGACACTGAGCAGCTAGCTGATGAAAATGAATATGTCACACCGAGTAAGTATCCCATGAATGTTAACATCCTATAGCAGTCAGTATGTCTTTGCCTCACCAACTTGCTGGCCCCCTCTCACAATTTTCCAGATTCGGCCAGCCCCAGCAAAAGAACATCTGTCAGCAGTTTCCACTCTGCAGTGGACAGTGACTCCGCTGCCTCCATCAACATAAACGTGGAGCAGGACAATGTCAATTTTCACATCAAGAAGCAAGCCAAGTACCCACATGTGCCTCCTTACCCAGCCGAGCAAAAAAGTATGGAGCCCCATGACCCGTTCACCCCAGAAACCGACATCCATGCACCAAGTGAGGAGAGGCGGAGAGGCCCATTGGCCATCCTGGTTTGCCTCTGTCTGCTTCAAAAGCAGCACTAACTCACTGGTTCTGTTTCAAACCCTAGTCAGCTGCATCACTATATACTGTCTACATAGGCAGCTACCTTGTAAGGCTACAGCTTAACTGCAAAGAAATCTCAATGACGACTTATTAAAGCTGCAGCAACTTAACATTCAAAGTCAAAGAGTGGGTTTAAAACGCTGACAAAAACTAAAATTGCTGTGTCTTACAATTTAAGTTTATTATGAACAATTTAATTGCCCCTTAGTAGGTAAAAAGAAAGAAAGAAAGAAAGAAAAGAAAATGCACAACATGACCTCTTTAATAAGCACAAAAATAAAATGTATTTATTATTAATTAATTTGAATTGTTTTTAAATAAATTCTAACTCAGATTTTTTTTTTGAAATCCCCACAGATTTCCATAATGCATTCTGGGATTGCTTTACGCTCAAAGAATACATGAGCCACTGCCTTAGACTGAAGCTAAAATGAGGAATCTTATGAGACCGCATAATTTTACTGCCTTGTGTTTGTAGCAGGCTTTACATCAGGTGCATGGTTGTGATGTGTGTAAATCCTATCTACTGTAGGTAGGCAGCTCACTGGGGTTTGGAGCAAAACCGATGTCTTGCTGATCTGAGACTTACCATTCAATACTAGTCCGACCCTCCAAACTATAATTAACAACTGAAGTAACAGCCCTAACTATAGCATATTGTCCAGCATGAATGAGTTTTTCCTTCTAAGTCTCACATGATGTCCCTTCCCAGTACAACATTTCATATTAGTACATTTCCAGTTTGTCATACTACCTCAAAAGCATGACATGCCGCTACGTCATGCGTGCCTCACAGTAACCAAGCAGTAACACTGACTTCCACTTCCTCAAAATTACTGTTGAAGCGAATTCATTGTACTAGACTGGTTTTATGGCAACATTTACTCTAATTAACATTTACTTTAATTATATGTTAAATCTACATAATTCAGTGTCCTCCGATGTCTACACATGACTGTTCTGTCTCACATGCACTCTCTCTGTCAGTGGAAGTCCTGCTCTCTGAAGATGGAGGTCAGCATATATCCATCAGTGATGCCTTTATAAAAGGTAATTGTTTCTCGCATCCTTTACTGTAGTTTGTTACAATACTTCCATTCAGAAGTTCTGAATCACTAAGACATGTATGGTTTTGAAGTTTGAATCTTCAAGTTTAATTTGAAGTTTTAAATCAATCTGAAACTGGTGAGTAAAAGCAAAAGGATAGAATGGTCAAAAGAACCTAAAGATGGTAACCGATTATAGAAGAGTATTCTGAATAGATAAATCAAAGTTTGATCTGTTGTGGAAACCGTTTGATCATAAGGTCTGTCAGAAATTCTCTACAAGCAAATCGCACCTATGGGAAGTGCAACAGAAAGCATGGCATGAAACTTCATGGTAATTATTTTCATAAACTGACTGCTTAGGCATAAGGTCTGCACGGCTGTCATTGCTGCAAGTGGAGGATTTTTCAATGAACAGAATTTGAAGAACAGCATTAAATAGAAATAGTCCTTTGTTATCATAAAAGTATTTACTTTGTACCTCTTTTGTAAATTACTTTGGATAAAAGTGTTTTCTAAATGCATAAATGTAAATGTACTGAATTTTTTTTTGTGACAATTTAGTGCATCCTTGCGGAGTAAAAATAACCGTTTCTTTAAAGTAAAAAAAAATGGTGTAGTGTACATGAACTATTGTCTCACCTATGCTAATATGTTTTTCCTCTGTAGAGTCTTTGTTTAACCGGAGAGTTGAGGAGAAAGCTAAAGAGATGCTCTTCACACCTCTCGGCTGGCATCACAGCTCTCTGGACCAGTTGCGGGAAGAGAACGGGGAAAAAAAAGCAATGGAGCGTTTACTGTAAGACTTCAGAGGATTGTTATTTTTAATGCATAACATGTTATTTTAAGGTTGGTTACATCTATTAATTTACAATTAGGAGCAAAATACAAAAATTATTTTTTTTACAAGCATCACATATAAATCACATGTAAATGAGTTGAGGGACTTTTGGAAGCACACATCATGATTAATGCTTCCTCTTCAGGTCTGCTAATCACAGCCACATGATGGCACTGCTGCAGCAGCTGCTGTACAGCGAATCACTGTCTCTCTCCTGGCGTGATATTATTGTACCTGTGGTGAGGCAAGTTGTGCAGACAGTGCGACCGGATGTGCGCAACTGCGATGATGACATGGATATTCGTCAGTTTGTCCATATCAAGAAGGTGAGGAACAAAAATGGACTCAAAATCGATTCATCTAGTTCTACTAGACAAATATGTCTAAGATTTGCTTTTTTGTAGATTCCAGGAGGAAAGAAGTTTGACTCTGCTGTAGTAAACGGCTTCGTTTGCACAAAGAATATTGCACATAAAAAGGTTTGTATGGATTGAACATTATGCCACAGAGAAGGTCATGTAATATTTGTGCTAAAAGTGCCTGGACTTTCTCAACAGATGAACCCTTACATCAAAAACCCCAAGATCCTTCTCCTCAAATGCTCCATTGAGTATCTGTACAGAGAAGAGACCAAGTTCACTTGCATTGACCCAATTGTGTTACAGGTAATGGCCACTAACCCCTACATGATAGCTGTAAATGTTTTTACCAGAGTATGCTAAATTATCTCCAGACAATACACTGAAAGCACAAGAATCTGAGAAATCATTTCATTTACAATTTGCTCTTTCCAGGAGCATGAGTTTCTGAAGAACTATGTTCAGAGGATTGCTGACGTCCGACCGAACCTGGTGCTGGTGGAGAAGACCGTGTCCCGTATCGCTCAGGACATGCTACTGGAACATGGCATTAGCCTTGTGATTAATGTCAAACCTGTTAGTACCTTCTTTAGGTCACTGTTTAAATATTACTCCACATAGCTGACCATTGATAATGCCCTAATCAGAGAGGACATGGCAAATGGGTTATTTTGGTCTGGTTTGTGAATGTTTCAATTAATATCTCTCTTTAATCAACACAGCAAGTCCTGGACCGTGTGAGTCGAATGACTCAAGGAGATTTAGTCATCTCAATGGATCAGCTTCTTACAAAACCTCGTTTGGGTACCTGCCATAAATTTTACCTGCATTCCTTCCAGCTGCCAAATAGTGAGTCTCCATCTCTTATTATTCCTGATGTATGTCAGATTTAACTCACTTTTCATTTGAATAAAAGTTGTTCTTTTTAAGGATGCAATTAATCAATACCATATCATTATTTATTTATCGGTATCTGTTAATTGTTAATTGTTCAAAAAAATTGTCAAATTAAAATTGGTCATTTTAAAAATCTTTGTAAAATTCACTTTTACAGATGAAATGAAGAGCCTTATGTTTTTTGATGGCTGTCCTCCTCAGCTGGGCTGCACCATCAAGCTCCGTGGTGCTTCAGAGTATGAGCTGGCACGGGTGAAAGAGATCATCATTTTTATGGTGTGTGTGGCTTACCACTCACAGCTGGAGATCTCTTTCCTCATGGATGAGTTTGCTATGCCTCCTAGCCTGGCTGAGAGTTCCTCTTTCCCATGTCTGCTGGAAAGCACCACTTTGGAGGAAGAGGATGAAACTGGTGGGGAACGGGAGAGCCAAGATAATGATGGTTCAACATTGGGGGATGAGAACCTCACGCTTCTTCCAGAAGGAGACTTTGAGCCAGGGCATCAGGAGGTCATCAAAGCCCACAGAAGAGAGCCTTCCATCTCCGAATCGTCTAATAAAGATGGAGAAAGCCCCAGAATAAATAAAAATGCTTCAGTTGCTTCCTTCTCTGGAGGAGAGGAAGATATTATAAAGACATCCACACCCCTTTCATCCTTCACTTCCAGTCTTTCCCAGCCGGTGTCACCACCTTTCCTTATTTCAGACTTGAAAGAGACATCACAGGAAGTGTTTAAAGGCTCAGGTGAGGAGGAGAAGAACAAAGAGCTGGAGGAGACTCTGGTCCATCGGGACAGCACAAGCTCTGAGACCTCCCTCCCACCAGCCCGGCTTTTCAGGGATCCCTTACAGGATGACACAGGCCTGTTTGTGACCGAACATGTAGCTTCTTCAGATGACCGCCTTAAATCCATCTCAGCTTTGTTTAAACAGGAGCTTAAGGACATTATTCTCTGCATTTCACCCTTTATTACCTTTCGGGAGCCGTACCTGCTCACTGCTGCTGGACTGCATTGTCCTAGCCGGGATTATTTCCCAGAACAGGTTTACCTCTCACCTCTTTTGAATAAGGACTCGAAAGAGCTGGACGGACGCCGCAAGAGGCAGCTGCTGAAAGAGTCAGGCCCGAGTTCTGTCAGCCTGACCAACGGTACTGTGTCACACCAACGGACCATCCAGATTTTGCCCTGTCACAATCTCACAGGTGCCCGTATAGTAGAGCATCTAGGCAGTAGTCACGAGCTGGCACGCATGCTGGCTGACTATCGTGCCCAGGGGGGGCGTATTCGGCAAAGGGAAGGTATGCAATTTCGTGAAGCCCCACCCACAAAGGTGCAAATAAAGTCAGACAGTGAAGAAGATAAAGTGGTAGGACTGAACGAAATGACCTGGGCTACTAAGGTGAGGGTTTCTTTTCTGCTAGTATGTTTATTCTGTTACTTTATTCCACATTCTGAACAGTGAGGCATTTTCAACGATTAGTGTGCACAATAGGGCCTGAAACTCTTAAAAACTGGTTTTTGGTCAGTGAAAGAACCTTAAGAAAAATTCACAGTCAAACTAATTATTATATGAGCTGTATTATCTTTTCAAATTATGAAGGTTGCGGTTTTTGCAACTTTTTTCCAAAACTTTAAATGCAGAAGCCTGATTAATTGTTTTTATGTTTCAGTTGGACTGTTTAAATCCAATCAACCATCAGAGGCTCTGTGTGCTGTTCAGTAGCTCATCAGAACAATCTAATAATGCCCCAAACCCCTGCGTCAGTCCATGGTAAACTCTCAGTACACTTGCATTGTCGTATTAATTTAAGATGTATTAGCAGTAACATGACAAACCGTGTTACTGACTATATTCTGAATATGCAAACAGGGAGGTCTAGGTTTTTATTGTATGTGCTATGTATTTACAGGATTGTAACAATGGAGTTTTATGGAAAGAATGACTTGACTCTTGGCGTATTTCTGGAGAGATACTGTTTCAGGTAATTTTTGTTTCCTTTTTACCTGGAAATTGTGCATCATGCCTATGTTTGTCATAGTACCAAAATTTCAGTCAATGCAAGTGAAATTTCATGATTACTGATTGCAGTTCCAATAGTACTGCAAAAAAATGATTTGCTCTTTAACACACACCTTTATTGAAATTTCATTCATCATGGCATATATGTTGTTTATTTTGATTTGGTTTTATATGGGTGTGATTCAGACCCTCTTACCAGTGCCCCAGCATGTACTGTGAGACCCCCATGGTTCACCACATCCGGCGCTTTGTCCACGGTAACGGCTGTGTCCAGATTGTTCTGAAAGAGCTGGACTCGCCTGTACCTGGATATCAGCACACAATCCTCAACTACTCTTGGTGCCGTGTCTGTAAACAGGTAACACAGGAAGCATTTGGATTAGAAAAAACAATAAAATAGAACTAATGTAAGATATTATGTACTATAGTATTACTCGTATGAATTGTTACCGATTTTGTTTCAGGTGACTCCTGTAGTCCCTTTGTCTAATGACTCCTGGTCCATGTCCTTCGCCAAGTATCTAGAGCTCCGTTTCTATGGTAACCAGTACACCCGCCGGGCCAATGCAGAGCCTTGCGGCCACTTCATCCATAAAGATTATCACCAGTACTTCTCCTACAACCAGATGGTGGCTTCATTCAGGTGTGCATCTTCACAATATAGATCTCTTTATATTCGAATATGCTAGGGGTTGCACAGACCCCAGCTTGTCCTATTGAGGGCGCAACAGGATGAGAAATCTTTGAAATCCACATTTACACTCCATTTCCAAACCGTTAAAATTACAAATAAATGCATACTCTGAAAGCACTCCACAAGAGGTGTGATTATAAGACACAAGACGTAAAAATCTGAAGTCGTTCAAGCCCTAGAATATGACCACCTTAGTACATTTTTATAAACTGTTAATCCAAATATATTCATACTCTTCTGTCATCTGTAGTTACATCCCAGTGAGGCTATTCGAGATCTGTCTGCCTCCTCCAAAAATCATCATCAGGAACCAGGGCCCATCTAAAGCCAACTTGCAGCAGGACCTCAAAGACTTCTCCCATAAGTAAGATTCCCTACTGGACTTCTCTTACCCAGCCTCATAAACCTCCTCCAGATATCAGCTAAATTAATTAATTCTCCAACATTTGTAGGGTGGCTCAGGTGTACCTGGCCATAGATGACCGTCTCACCTCCTTAAAAACTGACACCTTCAGCAAGACTAGAGAAGAAAAAATGGAGGACATGTTTGCACAGAAAGATGTAAGTTTCTTTTCAGGACTTTACTTGTGTAAATAAAATTTCATCCAAAGTATTGACCAATGCTAAGTTACTGTTAAATGAACATTTTTCTGTCTTAGATGGAGGAATCAGAGCTTCGTGGCTGGATAGAAAAGCTACAAGTGCGTCTGCAGACCATTGCGATGGACTCGCCACAACAACTACAGGCTGTTCTGGAGTCAGTGGTGGTCAAAAAGCAGGGTTTGTGTGAGACCTTGCAGTCCTGGAACAACAGGTGAGGACTGTATTCATAGGGCCATAGAGACTGAAACTAAACATCTGCCATCAGAACTGTAGAACTTTTATTTGATCTTGTCTCCAGACTTCAGGACTTGTTCCAGCAAGAAAAAGGCAGGAAGCGTCTATCTGTTCCTCCCAGCCCTGGCAGACACAGACAAGCTACATTAGATGAGAGCAAGGTCAGCCATTTATTTAGCAAATCACTAAGTAGTTTGCTCAAGTAATGCCACCTGGACTTCAAATAAATGCATAAAGTGCATACGTTTGATAATTTTTCATTTCCATTTTGTTTTTGATTGATAGACTAGTGCTATGGAGTCCTCTCCTCGTAACCCATCCCCTGTGGTCCCAAATGGAGAGAAAGGTGAGTTCATTGGCCCTTTATTCATCTTGAAAAAGTTGCTCTTGATTGTTGCACAGTCGACTCACAGCCTTTTCTCACAGAGGACCGTCATCTCAACACTTTTCCGTCAAGTTCAGGGTCTTCATCATTACTTCAGTTACCGTCTCCGGCTGAACAAGCTCTAGATGTCATCACGAGCGGACCATCTTTTCCTGATCAGGACTCTGTGAGCATCACAGAGGGTAAACTTACTTTGGACACTTCCTTGTGGTTGAAATCACACATAACCACCCCACCTGACTTTCTCTCATTCTCTTCATCTCTCTACTTCTAATACTGTTTAGACATGTTTGAGGGGCATTTACTTGGTTCCAATGACAGTCAAGTAAAGGAAAAGTCCACCATGAAAACCATCCTGGCCAACCTGTTACCAGGCAACAGCTACAATCCCATCCCTTTACCTTTGTAAGGCTGTTATGATATTATGGGTACTAAAAAACAAACCAATGCTTTTCTTTCTCAAGCTGATAAAGGTCTCTTTATTTTCTTGGTTTGTTAGTGACCCAGACAAACACTATTTGATGTATGAGCACGAGAGAGTTCCTATAGCTGTGTGTGAGAGAGAGCCCAGCTCCATCATTGCTTTTGCACTCAGGTACACAGCTTTTTGTACATGTATAACTAAAAAGTAGATATGGATATTTTCCTTTTGATACATTTTAGTATTTATGTATTTACTCTGAAATGTCTTAAAGAGCTTTTTTATATATTTGAATTCTTTTGTATTATTTGTATACTTTTTTATTTATATTTTTGTATAAAAATAGGAAACATCGTTTCAACTAAATAGCCATTTTTGCAAATTAGATTCAGTAAATCAGTGTTATGAACAATTCACTGAAGCGGACAGTGCGATTTCTGCAAATGAATCAAACTTCTCAGCAATATCTGCATTTTAAATAAGACACTCTTACTCTTTCCATCATCCAGCTGTAAAGAGTATAAAACTGCCCTTGAAGAGCTTACAAAGACAACAGCAAAGACTGGAGCTGATGACATATCTCAGGCCATTAGGTACATCAAACACTCATTTCCTCATCGGCTGTATTTTCTCTGTGTATATTGGTAAAACAAAAGCTGACTTTTTTGCCATCTGTAGTTCTGGAGAGAGTAGAGCAAAGAACAGCCCAGCCAAACCCAGTGAAAGCAGCACGTCACAGTTGAGCCGCAGCAGCGTTGATGCTGACCCACTCAGTAAACCTAACCACAGTTTACCAAATACTAGCCACTTACAAATACCATCTGTCTAATATGAAATTACTTATGAGACTAAATGTTTATGGTATATCTTTTGCAGAGGAGCCTGAAAGTGGAGACAAACAAAAGAAGCAGACAGGAAACCCACACATTGAGCTGCGTAAGTATCAGGCTCAAATAGCCGACTAAAACATTAGTTTTATAACTATAACAAATATTATTGACCCTCTGACATTAAGTAATTGTGGGTCACAAACTAGCCACTGTGTCAGCTTTTTATCTTTTCAAAGTTTTCAAATATATTTTTAAAATAAATTAGCTATTTATTGATAATAATAGTAGTTATGCATAAAATGAAGAACATAAATACATTTGAAAATCATACTTATAATGCAGAGTTCTCAGATGCAAATGCCAAGTTTTACTGCCGGATCTACTACGCGGAGGAGTTCCATAAAATGCGAGAAGAGATTATGGAGAGCTCAGAGGATGATTTTGTGCGATCACTCTCCCGCTGTGTCAACTGGCAGGCTCGTGGCGGGAAGTCTGGTGCAGTTTTCTATGCTACTGAAGGTGCGACCTAATCTAAGATCCTTCAATACAGATAATCATTCACAAATCACCCCCCACCCCCACATTGGGTAGTTGCTTTCATTAAGTGAAGACTTTTAAGTCTTTGGATGTATTTTGCTAAACTTGCTGTTTCTCCTTAGATGATCGGTTTATTCTGAAGCAGATGCCCAGATTAGAGGTCCAGTCCTTCTTAGACTTTGCACCCCACTACTTTACTTACATCACAGGAGCAGTTCAGCAAAAAGTAAGGAAATACAGACGTCGTAGTGATGTCTGAGGCAGCATTTTTGGCCTGTTACAGGTTTTTCTCTCTAAACTGTTCTTGCATCTGTTTAACAGCGACCCACAGCACTTGCTAAGATTCTGGGAGTGTACCGTATCGGCTACAAGAACTCCCAGAACAACACCGAAAAGAAACTGGACCTGTTGGTGATGGAAAACCTTTTCTATGGGCGAAAGATGGCACAGGTACATTTATTGAGACATTAAATTTGCAACTTATAACTGATTTGAAGTTGGTGTTTCAGAAATACTGTGACAGACAAAAAATATTTCAGTTTGGGTCTTTTTATGTTCACATTCTGTTACGTGGTCCTGTTACCTGTGTTTGTGCAGGTGTTTGACCTGAAGGGATCCCTGAGAAACCGGAACGTGAAGACTGAACTAGGAAAGGAGAGCTGTGAGGTGGTGCTCCTGGATGAGAACCTCCTCAAACTGGTGCATGACAATCCCCTTTATATTCGCTCACACTGCAAGGCCATTCTGCGTGCCGCCATCCTCAGTGATGCCCACTTCCTGTCCAGCCACCTCATCATTGATTATTCCCTGTTGGTGGGCCGTGACGATGCCACGAAGGAGCTAGTTGTGGGCATCATAGGTGAGAAAATCTAATCTGTTATTTTAAAATCAATATTGGAATTTTCTTTTAGTGCTTGTTAAAACTCTTGTATATTTGAAGATTATATCCGGACTTTCACATGGGATAAAAAGCTGGAGATGGTGGTCAAATCGACTGGGATTCTTGGAGGTCAAGGTACAGTTATACTCTCCTAAAACATACATAGCATGGTATTCTCAGAAACTAAAACACTTACCTTTTCTTTAAACCTATGTTTCATCGCCTTTCCTTCCTGACAGGTAAAATGCCCACGGTGGTGTCACCAGAGCTGTATCGAGCACGTTTCTGTGAGGCCATGGACAAATATTTCCTCATGGTCCCTGATCACTGGACAGGTCTTGGGCTCAACTGCTGATGGACAAGAAGGGAACATTATAGCTGGAAGGGGATATGCTGCTCTCTCATGTACTTTGCAGTGTTTTTATGGAAGACCATAGTGAACCCTCCAATATCTGCGGTGGTGTCTGAAGCTGAGTGAAACTGAACCCCTCTTTCTATGCTTTGTGCACAAATTGACCAAAACGGATGTGCCAAGATCCAGTTCCAGAAGATCCACTGAAGTGACCAAACTGAAATGGCTGAACTTTTAGTTAACCCTGTTAAGCAGTAGTGTTTGTTTATAACCTATTAACTGTGGATGATGTAAAAGTTTATAAATGTACAGAGATATGTAATTAAAGCTGATTAATACTGGTAAAAGTATCTTATGATATTTAACTTTATTGTCTTATCAGTTATGCATTTAGGACCTGTGCCCAGTTGCAAAAAAAAAAAACAATACCAAGGATCTATAGCTAAGGACTGTCTTTAGGGGCTTTTGTGATTCTATAATTGCAGGTACATTTGGTGTCCGAAGTCATTATTTTTTTCCTGCTTTTTACAAATGGTTATATTTTTAATTATTTTAATACTGTGTTACTCGTTGTGAATTACAAGATGTTACAGTTCATAACAATATAATATTTTTTGCAAAAAGTGTCTTAAATAGCTGAAAATTATGATTGCTTGTTGTCCGAATTAGTCAGTGCATTTTTTCCATCATGTATCATTGTGTAATCAAAATATTTTATTGTACTTTTATTTTGGTAATATTTCCTTAATTTTATTTATAAAAGCCCTAAAGAGTCATTTACCTAATTCTACAACATTCTTTTTTTTAAATAACTTTTTTCTTATAAAAATGTGTCCATAAATATTGCATCCACTCTGTTACCGTATACTTTGCCTTTAAATTAGTGGAATTATCTCCCACAACTATGTAAGATACAGGAAATTATGTCACTTTCCCTCACTGTTAAGATCTGAAGCACTGAAAAGTCTATGTGCTCCAAGAAAATATTTGAATCTAAAAAGTTCTTACACCAAGTAGTTATTTTATAGTGTCAAATCTGTTACCACAATATCAAAAGGAAAACAAATTTTTTTTCATTGATCACACTTTGTGTTATTTAAAAGTCTTTTAATCATGATTTCATTAGTGCCATGTGCTCTTAGCATTTATGCTAGCAAGTGGAGTTTTTGGCAAAAAATAAAGAAAATTGTCAATTCTGTTACTGTCAAACTCTGTTACCAAGGTAGAGTAACAATGCTGACAATGCGGTAACAGAATTGACAGTCCATCGGACACTTCTGTCAATTCTGTTACTTTACAGTTTTGTTACTTAAAGGGTCAACTCTGTTTATGAACTATTTTCACAAAAAACAATAAAATTGTTTAAAATCTAATAAACATTATTGATTTATTTTTGCGCCCTTATAATATTTAAAAAACATTTATTTTTTTTAACTGGATATTGTATATAATACATACTCAGATGAAAAATATTTGCTCCAAGTGGACGGTTCTGTGAAGACAGGTATTTTATTTAATTTTTGTAAGGTATGCATAGGTGAAATATTATCTCAGTTTCAAGTGATGGAATGTAAGGACTGTTTGTCTAATGAAACAAGAAGGATTTTTCCTGTTATGATTTATTGTCATTTCTGCAGATTGGCTAATTTGTCCATAACAGAGTTGACAAACAATACCATAAAGACATCTGTTTTTTCATTAAAAGTAAAAAAAGGAAGTAACTTGTGTTTGGCAAGCACTGAATTATTCAAATTAAATATGTTTTCAATAAGATACTTAAAAAAAAAATCTGTTAGTGAAAAGTTTTTTTCTTAACTTTCTGCAATGCCAAATGTATCTTCAATTATAGAATCACCCATCTGCATTTTCCACTCATGGATAGTCATTATGGGAGTTGAAGGCACAGATTTTAGCAGAGCATCCAAAGGAGTTTTGGATTGAATAAATACTCACACTCATCATGGTAACGTTCCCTATAGTATAATGAAACACACACTTGAAAAAGAGATTTATATATACGTAATAAACAACACATGACAGACGATTTGGAAGCGTCAAATTAATCACAAACGGCTTACAACAAACAGATTTTAATGTAATAGGCTAGTTCTAATAGAGTACGCAAGTATAGTCGGAATATCAATATGAAATTATGTGAGTAAATGTCAAATGTAACCCCTAACGTAAGTGTACATTTTCCTTAAAGGGGTCATATGATGCGCCGTTCTCAAGCCCACCGTGTGTGATGCTGTGTTTCGTTGTGAAAGCGAAACTACTTTGTTTGGTCTTCCAAAAGAGGACACGACTAGAATTCAGTGGTTAAGTTGTATTTACAACACTGTTCCAGAACAGTTCAACCCAAATATTCAGATGTGTGCAGCGCATTTTATGGAGGACTGTTTCCTGATCCTGGGAGAGTAGACTACATTGCCTGTTCTGACTCTTTTTTTAAATTTAAATTATTTGCCACTGATGATTCAAACACGAGTTTTGAGCAGTGTAGAGTAGTGCTTGTTGTTTGTTATTTCTCCGATCACAAATGCAGACATGGTTTTATGTTTACGCGGCGCGATGCGATGCGTAAAAAGACAGTATATGTCATTATAATCCGTAATTATGTCCCCACTGAATGCAACAAATGCCTCGTTTATAATGGGTTTTCATGTTTTTGTCTTGTCGCTCCGGCCGGACACGGCATCATCACAATATGGCAAGGGGCGTAACATTTCCGTCACATGCTTGAAGTATTCGGCCAATCACAACGCACTGGATAGCTGGCCAATCAGAGCACACCTCACTTTTCAGACCGATGAGCTTTGTAAAAATCGACGCGTTTCAGAAAGGCGGGGCATAGAGGAGAAACAATAACGTACAATATGTGGAAAATAATGTGTTTTTTTAACCTTAAACCACATAAACACATTTCATTACACCAAATACACAAAATAATGTTATTTTTAGCAACATCATATGACCCCTTTAAACTTCAACTTCAATGATAATTTGGTTGATGCATTAACACTGATTCAGCGTTGGTCTGCTATCTGGGAAGGGTCCTCTTCCTGAAGATACTCTTTTGTTCATTCCTCATCTTCTAAGATGTGTTATGTAGTTAAATACATATTTGAAAATGGTCGTCACTTTGCAATTGGACAAGGACGTTTTCACCATAATAGCATATTGACCTCTGATTGGTCGTCATTTGCTGCATTGCGATACTTACTTTAAATATTACTTTAAATATTTATACATTTCTCCTTTAAACTCCACAAACAGATGCCCTGTGTCAAGTTTCGTTTTCGTTTTTTACTTGTCGACAAAAATAAAATCATCTAAGAATCCATTAAAAACTTGTGGACCCAGGAGGACAGGTTTTTATGGATCCAAATTTTATGCAAAATGATTTTCCACAATACTATGATTATTATTAGGGATGCACCGATACCACTTTTTTCAGTACTCGCCCGATACCGATACTTTTATTTTTGGTACTTGCCGATACCGAGTACCGATACCGATATTTTTATTGCACTTGTAAATTTTTTAAATATTGGGTACAGAAACCAAAAGGGTATGTATAATGTTAGTTGGTTAACTTTATTTATCAAATAGATACAGTCAAACCAACATTTATTCAGACACCTTCAACATTTCTCACATCATCACAGTTTATTCGTTATAGTTTAGAAAATGGTAATAAAATATAACAAGAGTTAAACTGTGTCAGAACAAATTAAGCTTGATAATGTTAGATAATTTTGATAGAAAGGTATGTAATAGATTACAATCAACCAAAAATTAGACAGCTGTTAGTATGACAGTATTTACACAACTATCAATACTTAGTCGGGCAAGCCTTAGCCTTAATGACAGCCTGTAGGCTCCTGGGCATGCTGTCACCCAGCTTCATGAAAAACTCAACTTCAGTTTTTTTCCCAGACTCGGTCTGAATAATTTTTGGACCCAAATTTGTATCAATTTTACTGGTAGTCCTAATTTGTTGAGATAGTGAATTGGTGGGTTTTTGTGAAATGTGAGCCAAAATCATCACAATTAAAAGAACCAAATACTTAAACTACTTCAGTCTGTGTGCATTGAATTTATGTAATACACGAGTTTCACAATTTGAGTTGAATTACTGAAATAAACGAACTTTTCCACGACATTCTAATTCATTGAGATGTACCTGTATTCACTCGACAAGCTTGCGCATCTGCGCCTCCGCGCGCTCAATCCACTCAGCGTGCTTTGTTTATCAGCTCGCGCAAATCAGCTCTACAGGCGTTAATGCTGAATGTTTAACATTATATTCATTGCATACATATACTTCGTAGACATCTTTAATCTCTAATAACTCCATTCTGCTGTCTGTTGTCGGTGTTTCTTTGTCTGAATATGGCGCTTATCACATGCTGTGTGGTATCGGCGTTTGGTATCGGGGCATTTTAACGAGCACGAGTACAGGAGCTCAGTATCGGTATCGGTGCATCCCTAATTATTATATTGACGTAGGTTTCCTTCTTGTGAGATCCTTTTTTTATCACCTGATTTTATAGTAGCTGTTTAAAATTTTAACTTTTTTATTTTTTGTAATTTGTAGTCCTCTCAAACTCTGCTGAAATCGTCAAAAGTAATGTGCCTGATCTGATAACTTTTTCCAGAATCAAGAAATGAAAGACAATTCTTTCAGTTTAGTGTTCATGCGGGAAAAACTGCAGTAAACTGTTAGATGTTAAATGTCCATATACAGTATAAATACTTGAGTCTATTTACTAAATGAAATTAACTTTCTAAAATGACATGATTAAAATGACATTTAACATACAATGTTTGATAAATTCACGTGGAAAAAACAGGCGTTCTTTTCATTTTTGTAATAAATGGATTTTCAAATGGATAAGAAAACACTCTACACAAAACTCTGTTAAAACATTTTAATAGTCATACAATTTATATAAAAGAAAATTGAGCTGACAAAGAACCTTCGACATTGGAATGAAGAAACCCTAATCTAGATTGTCACACATTTCAAAGCTTTTTTTCTGATATAATACTGTTTGACTCATCCCTCTGCATCCTCCCACTCACAATCCATCTAATTTCTGAAAAGAAAATCAACCATGTGCTGCTGTTATAAGTCAGTTGTGTGCAATATTTGCTCTGGTGATGATAATGTCCATGAGCTGATATGTACAAAGACTGTTTTCTATTGTAAATCACACACTCCTAGGCACAAACATCAGGACTTGGTAAAAAAAAACCCAAAAAAAACCTTGGCTTACGATTGGCAGGTGTGACCCAGACTTATCTTCAGACTTTCATTACACTCCTACATACATACAAACATACACTGATATAATCTAACCAACTCTGAAAATGCAGAACAAGGCACTGGACACAGTGGAGTAACTGGCACATTGTGGACAAAGGCAAACAGACAAACATTTCCATTTTGAATTTGTTTAAGAAAGTTTCTGACAGGCAAGATATTAAAACCCCATCTTCGCTATGTATTTTTAAATTAGAAATCGGTTTTAAAAAAGGATCGATATTCAACCAGTGCAAATTATTAAAAGAATTTCAGAAGGAAAGAAAAAAAGAAGACAGGGAATGTTATTATAGTCCTAGATTAATTTTTTTAATGACCAGTTCACCCCAAACTCACAATTCTGTCATTATTTACTTCCTCTCATGTTACTTCCAACCCCTATGCTGTTTTTCTGTTCATGGGACACAAAAGGAGAAGTCTTTTGATGCAATACATTAGTTTTGTGTGAGGAACAGACTAAAATGTAAGTCATTATTCACTGAATAGTCACTGGATCAGTCCAATCAGTGAACAGATCGTTCATTTGAACTGGTTCTTTCTGATGATTTGGTTGTTTTGTTCACGATTCAGTTCTAGAGTTCAGTTCACTTACACGATGATCCAGAACCAACAGCTCACTGAAGGAAAAGATTATTAGTAGATTAAAGCTTTAATTTTGGCCTCTTTCTCATACAAAGCTTTTTGTATGATTTCAGAAGTCTTGGAATAGAGTATGTAGCTCTTCTGGAGGTACTTCTTTGTCATTTTTGGAGCTTGACAGACATTGTCACTATGAACTGTTGGTGTATGTAAAGAGCCACATTAAGATAATTTTACTTTTGTGTTCCACAAAAACAAGGACATGAGTAAACAATGGCAGGATTATAATTTAGGTGTGAACTATTCCTTTAAGCACCCATTTACTCCCATACATAAGTGCATACAATTGTAGTACCATTGTTATCTAAATGTTAATAAATATTGGTGCAGGCTTGAGAACATCCTGGTTCACGTAACATGCCATGCCTTGTCACTAGAATCTAAAATTCAACCTGAATAGAAGTATTATTTAAACACTGTCTCTACGTCTGAGAAGGAACCGAGTGACAAAGTGTCACTCTCCAAAAGCGTCAGATGTAAGTTTAGACCATCAAGGCCTAGAAATCTACTTATATCTATGGAATAAAAATGCTCTCTTCACAATACAAATGTCAAGAGCCTTCTATTCACAACGTGTCAAATAAAATGTGTGAAGTACAACTGGTGTACGATCTGGAAATGTAGAACTTGCATTGGATTTTCATCACATTACACTGGGTTTCATGTACTTTCAATTTAACTTGTCTTAAGGCTGAAATACACTACACAACTTGACAAATCTGAACAGATTTTTAAAATGCTAGGCATCATACTATTGTAAACGGTTACAGTGAAAAACTGGGCATCATACACTAAACGACTGAGGATCACACACTACCAGACGTTCAAGTTGTTCAGAACACAACAAACTCACACAGAAATGTTTGATTTGTTGCTAGAAGATGCATGACAACCGAAAACAATATGTAAAATCTGTCAACTCAAATCTGCAGTACGGCTCTGACTTTTGGCAACTGCACTGACTCATCAGGGCACAAATCTGGGAAAAAGTTGCGTAGTGTATTCCAGTGTTTACTCACAAATAAATACTAAGTGAGGTTGTTAACAGTGATGCCAATTCCTCTGTAGGTCCAAAAATTTGATTTTTCGTTTCCTGATCGCACAGTGACAACATGGATGAAATGAGGGTGACTTCCACATGGTTTGTGCTTTCAAAAGTCCACAGATTAAGATACACCGTGCCGCACTTTACATTATCATCTTTCAAGTGTGAGAAGTCAGTCAACATTTAGCAATCTATCATCAATCAACCTGTGTTAAAGTGATCAAAATGGCTTTCGAAAACATCTCCTGTGCAAACAAGTGTGGCAGAACAAAAGTGTACCATGTGTGCTATATGTTATAATCTCTTGTTATAGAGGCTGTGCTCCATAATCAAAAATCTGTACAACTTCTGCAAGGTTCATGACGATCTGTGCTTTAAAAACTATGACCGGTGCCTCTAGAAGGAGCCGGGGTCAAAATGTCTCTGAGTCTGAGTCGTTTTCAGTGGTTGTGCCCTCGCTGGAGGGGCGGGAGGGGTCCCTTGGACTGTGGGGGCCTTGGGGGCTCTTGGCCTGGTGGGGCAGAGATTTCAGCAGGGCACCTGGCGAAGGAGCTCCAGAGCTGCAAGGAGAGCAGAAAGGCATCATGGTAGCCAGAATGAGAGCCAGGCAGTCAGCCACTTCCCTGCTGGGAGCACAAGCCAGAGCAGGGGTGAGACCTGCGGGGAAAGACAGCCAAAGAGCGAGAGAGACAGGAAAGGGGACAGGAAAGCAGAAAGAGGTGAAAGGAGGGATGGAGCAGTGGAACAAAAGGACAGTGGTGGGGAGGTGATGGACGAAAGCACCATTCCATTAGTGCCTCGCTAGTCAGCCAAACACATGGTCAGTCAGGGGGCAAAAGGGGACATGCATGCCACTGTCAAAGCTTTGAAACACAGCTGCTGCTTTGGCAAAAGCCTCTATGTCACTAACAAAAGAAGAAGAATACAGAGACAGACATAGAGCGATCCACATACACTGACAATCTAAATCTGCAGGGATTTTAGTTTCAGGAAGACGCACCATTCTCATCTAGTACTTGAACGCTGGCCCCACGAGAGAGCAGCTCTTGCACTGTCTGCTTCATCCCACTGTGAGCAGCCAAATGGAGAGGTCTTGGGAAGTGAACGAAAAACAAGTGAGCATCAGTTGCTTCTTCAATCATTTATAAGAGCATGGCACAACCAACATCATGGGTTCGAATCCCAGGGAATGCATGAAGTGATAAAATGTATTCCTTAAATGCAATGCAAGGCAAGTTTCTTTGAATAAAAGCATCTGTCAAATGCATAAATGTAAGTATAATATGCAATCTACTGTAATGTGAAGGGGAACTCACGTTTGCAGTGCAGCGTTGGTAGCAATGAGGGCAGAGTCTGGAAGTTTTCCGAGAATGAGCAATGCGCATTCCTCCATTCTCTAGACAGAGAGCAAGCAGAAAAAAAACAAGAAAATCATCTTTAGAAGACCTCAGGTAATAGATTAATAAAAACATTCAAAAATACTGTTTGCAATGTGGGTTTTTATATCTGGCACAATTGTATTGTTTGATAATTATATGAAGTATTCAAACCCTATGATTACGGTCACACATAGGTGTCTGCATCACTTGAGTGGAAATTTTAAAATTTTTCTGTTTTTGAAAAGGCCAAATTATTATAATAAACATCAATAAAAAATGATTTTGGGGTGAGTAGATATAACGAAAACCTTTGTTTCAGTGAACTATATAGTTTATCATTTCTTTGTAAAACAAAACTAATAGTAAAGGGTGCAATTTTGTCAGTGGCATTTTGACAAAATGACAAATTTTGATTATGACAAATTCTAAAAATGATTATGAAAGATCACTGCACTACTGATGAAACTATGAAAAAGTAGAGACTGATGACCACGGCATGCAACGGGCTATACTTACATTACTGCAGGCTAGATGGAGTGCTGTATTGCCCTTCTGGTCAGTCAGATTGAGGTTCACATTGGCAACAGTAAGTAAAGCTTCTGTTTAAAACACGCCACACTTTGCATAAGTGCATTCAGTTGAGTCCATTTTCAAATGAACAGAGGCATAATGCAAATAAAAGGCATGAACATTTTTTTAATACATACCTACGACCTCAACCCTTCCTTTCTCCGCTGCCATAATCAGGGCACTGCGCCCTGATTGGTCAACCTCATCCACAGATGCATTATGGGCCAAGAGCAGCTGAACACAGTCTACGTTGCCAGCGAATGCAGCTGCATGGAGAGGTGTCCTGATAAATAGAGACAGCAGTTTTTAATAGATTTTTTCACTGATAGCTTATGAAAGCAAAGCTAATGATGAATATAAAAAAAAGATTAGGCACATTTCAATTGCCATTTAAAAACTTACACTGGTCTGTTTCTCAGGACTCTCTTAACTTTTCCTAGCCAGATTAGTAATGACATTTAACTGCGTGTATGAAGGTGTATGAAGTCGGCTCTCAAGTTCTCAAACGTGTATATAAATATAGATTTTATTTGAAAAATAATTTTGTAACCACTGTAGGTACAAATCTATTTTATTCTAATCTGTTTTGTCTTTCTTGACATATACCAAACTAACCTGCCCTTGGAGTCTTTGCCAGTTACAATCTTTGATCCCATGGCTTCTAATAAAATGTTGGCACAGGTCTCATGGTCATTGACCCTGCAGGACAGAGGATTCAAAGTTGAAACAGAGAAAAAAAAAGTGCAAAAGAAGTCAAGGATGAAGAAAACGATCTCACAGCAGACATACACAGCACAGTGCAGCGGGGTGAAGGGGTTCCCATCAAAGTGACGTAAATCTCTTTGTTCGAGTAGGACCTCCACACAACCCTCATGACCTAGAACACATACACACACAATGCAAGTCCACTATACTTCACAAAAGCTACATTCCGTTTACTGATTCCGTCTTTTTAAACTCATAATGGAGACTGTTAAAACCAACCATAGTAACAGGCCCAGTGTAAGGGTGTGTATCCCTGGTTGTCTCGGAATGGGGGTATCGGGGGTTCAGAACATGCAATACTGAGCAATTCGCTCAACCAGGATGCGTGACCCCTTGCCGCAGCCAGGTGGATAGCTGTCCGACCCTTGGAGTCCCCCAGCAGCACAGATGCCTCCAGCTCCAACAGGGACTGAACACATTCCTCCTGTCCACACAAGAGCTGAGAGAGAGTAAGAGAGAGTTTTAAAAAAAACGTCCTTGTACATCTTGCACTTGAATTTGGCAATTGTTTAGCAAGATCAGGAAACTCACCCCAAGGTGCAGAGCAGTCAGACCTTGATGATCAGCCAAGTCCACACTGGCCTCACGTTCCAATAGAAGAGACACAGCATCCACATGACCCCCCATTACTGCCAGCATTAGAGGGGTCCTGCAGACACAAACACACATAGAACGAATACCCATTAACCCGTTAATCACGTGCAAGAATCTCCTCGATTGTGTATAGATGGTTAATTTCAATCAGCCGTTATTAAATCAATGGTTTTGCCCATGGGTAAATTTTTCTCATAGCTTGGGCAAAATTAATATGAAATAAATTAGGGAGTTGATTCATTTTATTATTAGAATTCATGTGAAGTGTGTTCAGGTTTGATTTTGGCACACTAATTGAGATCCTCAATATTTATTTATTGTAGAAAAATAGTTATATGCATTTTATTTAATTAGTTGCATAGTAATTAAAAAACAATTAACTAAATGTAGTCAGCAACTTTTTATGGGTAACAATTGGGTAACTTAAATTTTTTTTTTTTGTATTTAATTATTTCAGTTTGCCAAGCTACAATACCCATAAGTTAAAAAGTAATAATACATGACACACTCATTCCACTCCAAAATCTTTGTGGCATTATAATTAAAGATTTTTAGAGTTATTAAATGAACTACTCACTGTCCCTGAGAGTCCGCTGTATCTACCAGATCTGCATTATCAGAATCTTCCAGCAGGAGGCGCACACATGATGTATGACCATTCATTACTGGATACAAACAAGAGTGTATTAAATACTGCATAAAAATGTACAACTGTGTAATTTCCACCACACACAGATGTAATACCTGCAAGATGGATAGGTGTACGTCCTCTGAGAGTATCTTTGCTTCTCGGCGAGGCCCCATGGTTCAGAAGTGTGAGAGCACAGTCAGTGTGGCCCCTGAGGGCAGCAAGAGCTAATGGAGTCCGGCCCACCTCATCCCCCTGATCCACCTCGCAGTGACCCTCCAAGAGCACTTCTAGAGCCTGTGCTTGACCGTGGTACGCCTGGAAACAAACATATACCTATATAAAGGTGTAAGACCAACTGTCTGAAAATGTCTTTCACATATTTCAGTGAGGTAGGGCCTGTCTGTAGTAACTAAACCTTGTAGTATTAAAAACATGCCAGCTGTGTTTTTTATGCAAAAGTTGGCTTCAGGATGCTAAGGTGTTCTCGGTGGTAGCCAGGGTATTGATATAGTGTTATGATTTGTTTTTAGCATGTTGTTATGTGGCTGTTAGGATGTGGTTGTAAAGGTGTAAATTTGGACTCACGGCCAGATGCAATGGGCTTCTGGTTTGGCTGTTCTCCATCTCATCTTGTTGGTTCTCATCTCTGTCCAAAAGCTGAAATCAGATTTAATCTGAATTACAGCTGTTCTCATTAAACTCAAAAAAAAAAAAAAAAGAAGCTATTCTGAATTAAGCTGGAACAAATTCATTCTTGCACGATAAACATATGCAGTGCACCAGCAGGTGGTGTACAATAGGTTCAACAGACAGCGAGCACATCATTTTATGACATGACTGGACTACCACAAACTGGACTAAATTCATTTGCATGTTAAGTTACACATTTAAATCTACAGTAGAGACAGTAGAGTACAGATGGAGGAAGTGCCCTGAGGCACTCACTGGACATATTTGTGTCCTCACCAGTTTCAGACAGTGTCTGTGGCCATACGCTGCAGCATAATGAACGGCACTGTAGCCTTGTTTATCTTTGAGTGATGGGGCGGCACCATGCTGCAACAGGAACTCGAGACACCTGCACACACAAATATAAATATATATTCAAATACACACACACACACACACACACACACACACACCATAAAAAATGTAACTAGAAAAAGTACAAAAAAGATCATGTAAAATTATTATAATTGGAGAGAGGGAAAATACATTTAGTTTGTCCCAGACATGAAATGATGAGGTTACAGACGCACACAGACACAAACACCCAATGTTTTGGCATCAGAGCAGCACACACGTAAACAGCACGAGTGACGGTGAGACAAGGAGGGGGGACACAGAATTGAGGCTGAGCAGACGTGGGCCGTTCTGCTCTTCAACTCCAGAGAACTCACAGAGCTGCCTCCTTCTCCCTCTCAGCTTGAACTCCGTCACTCTCTGGTTCCAGGACCACACGCCGCCTGCAGAAAAATCACACACACCTCACAAATCTTATACACAGATGCTTCTTACTCAACAATAACTCTTAACAATTTTTTTTTAAGTTGTAAACAAAATTGTATTACCATTAAATGAATATTTTGGAATTGATATTTGTTTTATTATTAACTATTCATATTTTGTAATTAATAATAATACTACATGAGAGTAAACATTTATATAATTCAATAGTTTTAATAATAATTGTATATGTTACATGCAATAAGTCTGTGGTATCTTGGTATAAATTAAATTAATTACCGTCTCATTACTCGTTCACAAAATTCTTTGTGCCGGTGAATTCTGGCAACTAATCTAATTAAACTAAGCAAAAAGGTGTTTCCGTATGCCATATCAAGTCGACGTCAAACACTTTTGTCTTCGCACATAAACTACCCCAATGATAGGAGACTTAAAAATAGCCTGTGGTTGCCATGGTAACACAGATATATGTGGGGACTGACACCGCACTCGATTTCACCTGCTGTAGGACTACAGCTGCCTGTGTCTAAATCACTTAATCGGGTTAGACATGCATTTACAATGGTCAATTACATGTTGTTCACAACTAGCTCCATTTCTGCACTGTAAACTATTCATGTGGGGATATTTTGACCACCAGTCAAGGCGTTTTTCACTCCAGCATCCCACCGCTAAAACTACGATTAGGTTGAAGGATGGTTTAGACTTATGAGCTGCAGATTTTTCCAATGAAACCCCTCGTAATATCTTGCTGCAATATAAGTCTATTAGTGTAAATGATGAGATGTTTATTTTTGCAAACTGAAGGACAAATCCACTTTTTAATTGAATCTTTAAACTTTATAAAGAATGGAGGACAAAATCACAGATGCTGCCGTTTGTGTAAATGTTGTGTACCTCCTGTCCAGGTCAGAAGCAGCAGCGTAGTGCACAGCAGAGCGCCCCCACTGGTCAGTGGCATTAATGCAGGTACCGCAAGACACCAAAGTCTCCAGGCACTGAAAGTGTTGACTAGCTGCCGCATAGTGGAGAGGGGTCCTGTCAACACCCACAACAAAAGAGAGGGGGGGAAAAAGGATTTGACAAAAAATTTACAAAGTTTCAGTTTCAGAGTACAAACAAATTCTACAAACAAAACAGCTGAGAAAATAAAAAAATTAAAAAAACTTTTAAATTTATAAATGATTGAGAAATTATCAATATAAAAATGCAAAGAAATCTGAATATATGTGGTTGAAATGTTACTATTCGCCAAAAGGATGACAAAGTTTTCCATTAAGCTAGCATTTTAAAAAGCTTAACAATTAAAATATTATTTTGAAAAACATGGTAACATGTTGAAAAAAATGGAAAGAAAATTTGTGATTTTAGACAAATTGACTCACTGTTCCTGAATGCACTGAATAGCACAGATATATTTAGTACTGAATGTTTATTAGCACAACTCCAGCTGAGGAGAGCACAGGATAAAAAATTATCCTGATGTAAATCTCTTGCTTTTACCAAGAACTCACCTTCCATGTTTGTCCCTGCGGTTATGATCGGCTCCACTGCTCAGCAATAGTGTCACACATTCCACATTACTGACAGAGAGAGAGATAAAAAAAACCTTGCCATGAGCACGAGTATGAGGACAGATAACAGGTCCAACAATACCTGTATTTGTCTAAACAATGGACGATAAGGTAGTCATTAGTTTTTGTATTGTATTCATACATAATTGGGTATTGTATTTGGGTATATATAACTTCATGACTTCTACATTTTGTATCACAATCCACATGATACAACTGCAGTTGTAAAAAGTCCAATCAGAAACAGAATAAGTAGACAGACCACCTGTAAGAACATCACAATACTCAATATAAAGTCACACCATTAAAAGGTCCAGTCTCCTTATTGGTAAAAACTCTGTATCAGCCTATTTCTCTACAATGTGTATGCACACATGAAATATACAGTTTTAAAGTTTGATTTCAGCTAAGCTAAACACACACACACACATATATATATATATATATA
>NW_015505388.1:1937658-2024688 GCF_001515645.1 Sinocyclocheilus grahami | reverse complement strand
TATATATATATATATATATAAAGTAAGCTTAGCCAACACCAGCACAACTCCATGTGATCAGACACATTTTTCCAGATCTGCAAGACAGACTCACCCGCCCGCAGCTGCGACGTGCAGACATGTCCTTCCCAGGTTGTCTGGTGTATCAATTTGGAAGCCTGCAGACAGGACCGAGTCATTACTGAGAGGGGACATTATGCTATAACTCCGTCCTGTAGAGGAATGGAAGTATGGGGAGGAAGGATGCCGTGCATGGAGGACAAAAGTGTCCCCACACTCAGACGCAGACAGCCACAGTGTCAGATCGCAGGAGTGGAAAGAACGACAGGGGGGGGGGGGGGGGGGCCAAAAAGGGAGCGGGGGCCAGATATAATTTTTTATATATTTTTTTTACTAGTGGGGGAGGAGTCCAAAAAGAGACAGTGTGAAAAAAAGAGAGACAGAGAGAAAGGATGTTAGTTCAGGAAAAACAAAGACAGTGCACAGAAGGTAGACAAGACAAACACACATCACTCACAGAGGTGAGAACACAAATGTGTGCAACCAAGCAGAACAATTCAAAAGTACAGATATAGCATCTACAATCTAAAACAACAAACCAACAATCAAGAGTCAGAGTTAAGAATGCACAGACATGACATGCCAGACCTAAGCAAAGAGACGTGAGGAAAATTCATGCCCATCAATTCAGAGACAAAAGATCTTTAACTCAAAGTCAACATAATAAACCTAATTACAAAAGGTTGCGAAGCATTCCTTTAACATAAATTGCTATTTATGAAGAGGAAAAGTCACATCAACTTGAGAGGTATCTCATGGTTCAGTACTTCGTCCCTTCCTAATCTCAAAATAGACAACATTTTTTGTATTTACCAAAAATGGTTTCCACCAGGTTTTCAATGTTATATAAAGGTAGTGCAACTGTAGCTTGATTTGGTGGTGTAGTCGGTACCTGAGGAGAGAAGCTTCCGGCAGCAGTCCGCATGAGCATTCAGAGCGGCCAGATGCAAAGGAAACATGCCATGTACCCCTCTTCTGCAGAGAAGAAAAGAGCATATCAGAAACAACAAGTAATGATGTTTTAGCAAGATTTATTTATAAAGATCCAAAGACAGAGTCAAACCTGGTGCAGTCAGCTCCACTCGTGATTAGAGTGTTTATTAAAAGTTCATGGCCGTATCGAGCAGCGACATGCAGTGGAGTGTTTCCATCCTTATCGACACAGTCAATCTCTCCACCTGTATCAGAAACACACACTTGAACTCTAAATGTACATGATGCAAATCAGTCACAGGGGAAAAGTAAGCTTTTAGCAGACTACCGTTTTGGATGAGTGTCTGGGAGCGTGTGAATCGTCCATGAACTGCCGTCAGATGAAGAGGGCTTTTCCCATCACGACTCTGAGGATACATCAGGAAATGTTTACTAGCGTACAGCACACAGGATTTGGACTGTCTGTCCATATTTGGTCCTAGATAGACATACCTGGACGTTGACATCAGCTCCGCTGTTGACCAGGAATTCCAGACACAGGGCACCATGAGTGGACGCAGCAGCAAAGTGGAGTGGTGTGAAGCCCTTGTTATTCGGCTGACTGACATTAGCACCGTAGTCGATCAGCTCACTGACCACTGCATCTTGTCCATTAAAACATGCCACATGCAGCGCTGTGTTCCCAAAGGCATTGGCTTCATCTATCTATAAGTAAAGCATGCAATATAATAGTCAGCTCAAACTAGATGTTTTTCCCATGACCCCATGCATCCTTCCCTATATGTATCTATTTGCATCCTGGGTACCTCCACGGCCAGGCTGATCAGGTGTTTCACCACAGCGATCTGACCGTTGGAAGCAGCTGCGTGTAGAGGCGTGTATCCCCTCTTGTCCTTGCAGCTGATCTCGGCCCCTTGACTCACTAGTAAACACACTACATCTAAGTGACCTGCAGGAGTACAGAGAAAAGCTTATGAACACATCAACACAGATATAGGAGATAAAATTAATAATTCACCTAAAAAATTAAAATTCTGTTATTAGTTACTTTCCCTCATGTTGTTTCCAACCCATGTGACTCACTTCTGTAGAACACAATAGATGTTTTCCAGAATATTGACTCTTGTCCATAAAACAAAATTATAAAGTGTCTATTGTCTGTCAAGCTCCAAATAGAACAAAAGAACACCATAAACTATTCCATATGACTTCACATAAGTCTCAGCATAGGTTTTCTGAAGCCATTTAATGGTTTTGAGTGAGGAAAAAAAAACAATATGAATGTTCGTAAGAGCAAATGTCTTTAGAAGACTTAGAATATTGCACATAATTAGTATGTACAGGAATACAACATTGCCAAATAATAGCATAGGTTTTCTGAAGCCATTTAATGGTTTTGAGTGAGGAAAAAAAAAACAATATGAATGTTCGTAAGAGCAAATGTCTTTAGAAGACTTAGAATATTGCACATAATTAGTATGTACAGGAATACAACATTGCCAAATAATGGTATGTAATTATTTTTTGTGATCTTGTTAATATGATCATTAAAAATGTATATATTTTATTGAGTGTATTTTTTGCTAGTGTTTAGTTCACAGAAGTGATGGAAATTTTAAAGGGGTGATATTTGCCCCCCAAATTGATATCCAGGAGAATTTTTACCTTTATAGTGGCAGTTTTTTTTTCAAACCTTATTAAATGTAATAATCTTTCATGTAAAATTCTTACATTTAATCAATAAATTAAATTAGAATGATAAGATACTATGGGCTGTTACCAATCAAATGAAACCAGTTTAAACCAAATCCATTTTTGAACTACATAGATGACTACAAGCTGCTTCTGACGTAGCATTTAAATATCAGTGAATCATTCATTAAAAAGATTTGTTCAAAACAGCTTCAAAACTCATTCAAAATGGCTGATTCATTCAGAAACTAAGCATATGTCTTAATGAATGGGTTATGCACTCAAATGATTTTTTTCAGTAACAAAATGCTAAATATCTATCTCAGTCTCAGGGTGTGCTTTTGCAAAGTGAGTGCCATACTTGATAATGTCAGCTTGAACATCATTACAACAATTACGGTAGACTATACATATCGTACACCCCTATTAGTATGGACAACTGGAGTGGTGATGTATGTCCTTTTTTTGAGCTTGCCAGTCCCCAGTAACTCATGTTTTGCATTGAAATGGAAGGCAGCAGTGTGAACAACTCCTTTTGCTTTCCACTGTAAAAGACAGAGCATACACGTCACAGTTAAAAGTTTCATTTCCTCACCCATATATGCTGCCCAGTGCAGAGCACGGCAGTCTTTCTTGTCAAAGGCATTGATGTTGGCACCCTTGGCCAGGAGAAGGCTAACCATCTGAAAAGAGAAAGAGGAAATTAAATAACAGTGATAAGAAAGAGATGGAGAAATGGAGGAGAAAATGCATGTGTCAGTCTCAATAGGCAGTAAAGCATGAGTCATTAATGCGTTAGTAATTATGGGGCTCCTGAAGCTCTTATTGTGTGCTGCGTGTTTGTGTCACAGTTTATATAATGACTTTCTAAACCATTCTGCATTGCTGAGAGCACAAGAAAATTCTAGTTATGTTGACAATGCTATGCAGGAAAATTAAGTGTTTCAACGGGCATGTGAGTTTGTATCTAAAAGCCGTCACTGTCTCAGTCTTTGTATGTGCAACACTTGTTAACACTAGACTGCAGTGAAATAAAGCATGATCGGAGCCCGGCACATGACATGCGGGCAAAAATATATTTATTGTGGCCACAACTTAATAATTTGCTCCAACCAATTAAGAAGCTCATTTTAGTTCAACTGTGGCCACGATTTAGTATTCATCCCCCGTTTTATTTAAATAATGAACGCAAATGAAGAATTTGTTCCCACAAATAATTAATTTGTTCAAAACGAGGGAATTAATTAGTACATCATGGCCAGGATTTACTAAAATGAAGGAGCAAATTAGTAAAACATGGCAACAAAACGAGAAAATGAATTTTTAATTTGTGGATACAAAAAAAAATAAAAAATAATAATAATAATTATATATATATATATATATATATATATATTATTTTATTTTATTTTTTTTATGTACTTCTAATAAGTTAAATTCTAAATATTTCATATTTCAACACAGATAAAACCTCTAAATTACCTTAAAAATGCCATAATCATTGTATCATTGCAATTAGTGTGTGTGTGTGTGTGTGTGTGTGTGTGTGTGTGTGTCTGTGTGTGTGTGTGTGTGTGAAAAATATCATTTGTAATATTTCATTATACCTTCAATATGATCCTGTGTGCATTATTCACAAAGATTGTAACTGTTCTCACCGAATAACAATAAAATAAATAAATAAGCAGGGAATAAGCACATAAGCACAAAATAATGATGAATGGGGAATTTATAGCAAACATCCCTCTTTCAAACAGGTAAAACACAAATCAAATGTACTTATTCAGTTAGAAATTTAAAGGAGGCAACTCTGACACCAAGTGGTAAAGATGTCAAACTACATTATGTTTGAAAGACAGTAGCTGCACTATTTCCTCATGTCTTGGGTTACATTAAACTTTCAAACAAATAATTACATTTAAAAAAAATGTTTACTATTATGTCATGCAAAATAATTAGTTAGATATTAGATATATATATATATATATACATACACACACACACACACTTTTTCCCGCATGTCATGTTTGGGGCTCCATAGTATTGCTATGAACTAAGCAACAATTTTTGGTTTCAACTTGCAGTACCTCCGTGTGCCCATTAAGGGCGGCGTGATGCAGGGCGGTGCGTCCCCCGCGATCTGAAACGTTGACGCTGCTCAGGAGCGGGATGATCACCTCAGCACAGCGCAGGGCCTTGTTGGCGGCAGCAACATGCAGCGGAGTCTGCCAGTTCTTATCCCGTGCGTTAACATCAGCAGAATGCCGGATCAATACTCGAACCGCATCCTAGATGTAAGCAAAACATAACAACTATGACACTATATCGTGTACTTCAGGCCAGCTGCAATACAATTGACCAGTCGGCATCCAGTGTTGGAAAAATCCTATTATAATCACACAGGAGCTGCTGCATATGATTAGCATTGTTATAAAGGCATCCTGCTGCATGACAACATTACACAACATTCTAACATGAGTGTGTGTTTAACAACTAAGCCCACCTCGCTACGTGATGCCACTGCCCTGTGGAGTGGAGTCAACCACATGTTGTCTTTGGCATTGACCCGTGACCCTAAAATAAAGTAGTACAAGAAACATCAAACAATAATAACCTCAACAAATTAAGGGCTCTATATGCTGTATTTGTAAAGGGGTAGTTCATTCAAAAATGACAATTCTGTCATCATTTACTCCAAACCATCCTTTATGTTATACGACAAAAAAAACACAGGGGTTTGGAATTAAATGTAATAAACGCTGACAGAATATTTACAGTAACTGTACTGTACTGTTTACTAAACTATACCTTTAAAAGACTTTAACGTCATTTATTTTATATGAGATGCTGTAAATGTACGATGGAAGGGAGGTGGGAAAGGAATGGAGGGAGAGAGAGAGAAAAAGAGCAGCTGTACCTGACACAATGAGGAGCTCTATGATCTCAGCATCTCCGAGGAAGGCTGCTGCATGAAGGGGAGCTCGCTTCTCAGCGTCCTGAGAGAGAATGAACAAAGACAGCTGGAGAGTCAGACACATGGACAGAGAAAATGGAAAGATTCTGTTAAAAATCTAATCAAAATGAAGTCTTCTACTCCATGTCTATTAGCTTTAAACCCAACTATATGCTAGTGCACTCTTAAAAGTCGACAAGCAGAGTTGATACACATTCGGAATGTAATTTATTCCTGTGATGGCAAAGCTGTATTTTTAGAAGCCATTACTCTTCAGTGTCTTCAGGGTTACATAATCCTTCAAAAATCATTCTAATATGCTGATTTGGTGCTCAAGAAACATTTATTTTCATATGCAATGGCATGATACGTTATTTTCAAAGGATACTTTGACGAAAGCTTAAAAAACTGATGATGAAGTTTAAAAGAATAGCATTTATTTGAAATAGAAATCTTTTAACATTATAAGTATCTGTACTGTAACTTTTGATCAATTTAATGCATCCTTGATCAATAAAAGGATTAATTTTACTCAAAAAAATTCTTACATATGCTTAACTTTTCAATAGTAGTGTATCTTGGACTTAGAGATGTATAAAGGTTTTTAACCAAAAAAGGACAGCATATTCCTTTAATACCATCTACAACAACCTAACAAGAGCAACTGACAAATCATATTTTGCCAGCTGGGGCATAAACAAAACGCTAATGGCTAATTTAAAAAAAAATGGATGAGCCCTTCGATATGTCTTACCCCAACTTCCTGTTTTCAATAGGAAATAGGCTACAACAACACTAGAAAGACAATTGTGTCTGTCAAACCATTTAATGTGGTCTTTACAGTACATTCCATTATTTTCAAACTCCAAAACCTTCAACATTTTCGAGTTTTTGCAGAGAATTGGTCATAGACATGGTCACTTCTGAATGCAATATGATGATTGCCTATCATTGCAAGTAATCCACAACAAAAGAGCATTGACTGGCTCTTTACAATCACTGATGGAGATGTCAGTGTGTACTAATGTGCTCACAAACTTGCGGTGGTGACATCTCAACGTGTCCATACTCTGAACCTGTTTGCACATGCAGCCTGAAATCTTGGCTTGACCAGTGGCTCTTTATAAAACATTTGGACAGCGAGCTAATTCTTGCTGGAGCCATTAGGGCGGACATAGAGAGACAAGTAGAATAAATAAATATTCTGGAAGAAGAATGGCCCTGAAAACTGTTTTGTGTCCTGTTGCCTTTACTGAGACAAATGTATATAAATCTCTGGCTGTTGTGCATTGGAATCCTCGACTATTGTGCTGCAAGAAACAAAGAGATGAGATATAGTCATGTGAGAAGAAGAATAAAAGAAACTGATCCATACCAGTGCATTGACGTCTTCTGATTTACATATGAGGACACGAATCTCATCGGGGTCTCCATTAAAGATGGCTTGGACAAGGGGTGGCTGTGAAAAACAAGAGATTACTTAAACATGGTTTTTAGGATTAAAAGCATGAAGTATCACTGTTGCTATTGCTCATACTTAAAGCAACTGTAAGTTTTTTTTTACCTTGAAATATCAGTTCCAATATCATTCTGATAGTACAATAAGTTCTAATAAGGTGAATGGCTTGTGTTTCTTTCCCACACTCACCCTCAAACGTCTGTTCTGGGAATATGTAAATTTGGTGGGTGGGTATTAAATTATGTGAAAAGGGTGGATTGCTTTACAGTAGCAACAAATGCTCATGTACAGCTATCCACTATAATTGACCTATCGGTTAGCCCCAACCCCCTTAGTTACTGTTGCTTACTCGGACAAACAAACGGAGTTGGATCCACTATAATTGACCTATCGGTTAGCCCCAACCCCCTTAGTTACTGTTGCTTACTCGGACAAACAAACAGAGTTGCTAACTGTCTTACAATGACAGCTATCAGTGTGAAAACCTTGTCCCAAGATGTTTTAGATCAATTTTTTAACACAAAGGGACCACTATTCAAGTGGCAGATGACAACATCCAGGTTTCATGTACCGCATTTAATATGGAGAGGCACTGAAATGTAGACCTTTTTTTAATGTGTTTTTGACCTACACTGTACATGACGTGAGAACAGTTAGGTTTGTAGCATGGACTCACTAACTTTAACATTAACTAGTTTTAGCCAGAGATACCTTTCTGAAGCACAAGACGACATTAACGTTCTGCTTAAGCAAATGAAAATTGTAAATTAATGAGAGTATGACAACCAGAAAATGTACGTTTTCATCTTCCTTGGGATTGAGGTTGAATGCTTAGGGACATTTTGCTCTGTTCTGTTTGGGTTTAGGAAATGGAATAAAATTAATTCAATTGCCCATCCTAGGGCTGGACGATATGGCCAAAATTTATATCACGATATATTTCTTAATTTCGGTCGATATGATATAATTCCGATATCGATATGAACACTATTAAAAAAGCCTCATAAAAACGGCCAAGAATGGCCACAACAGATCTCTGTACCTACAAACTTATGAAAAATTTATTTGCCAACTCTATGAAACCTACTCCTATAAAACTATTCAAAAAATGGCGCAAATAAATAAATGTTCACCTTTTATTGGTATTTAGCCTTCATACAAACAAAAAATGTGAAATCACTGTCAAATAAATCTCAGACTCTCCTTATTAATATTAATATTTTTTACTTCAAACTATAGGCTAACATACCAGTCAAAAGTTTTTGAACAGTAAGATTTTTAATGTTTTTTAAAGAATTCTCTTCTGCTCACCAAGCCTGCATTTATTTGATCCAAAATACAGCAAAAACAGTAGCATTTTGAAATAGTTTTACTATTTAAAAGAACTGCTTTCTATTTGAAAATATAAGTTATTCCAGTGATTTCAAAGCAGAGCTTTAGCATCATTACTCCAGTCACATGATCCTTCAGAAATTATTCTAATATTCTGATTTGCTGCTCAAAAATCATTTATTATTATGATGTTGAAAACAGCGGAGTAGATTTTTTTCAGGTTTCTTTGATGAATAGAAAGTTCAGAAGAACAGCATTTATCTGAAATAGAAAATTTTGTAACATTATAAATGTCTTTATCATCACTTTTGATCTCAAAATATCATAACGTGATCTTCCGTTGAAACACCAGACTTCTCTCTGCTGACGTACGATGGACTTCTCCAAACATTTAGTCCAACTAAATGTTTAGTCCAACTTACAACTGACTACAAATTCACATTCAGATCTGCCTCCATCCAAACAACAACTGATGGATAGAACCAAAACGTTTTTTTTTTCTTTTTGAAAATCTGTTTCACTCAGATGTCCATCACAATATTGAAGAAAATATCTGATGCTATTTCATACATCACAACTTTAGATAGACCATACATTCTGCAAATCATCAGATTCAGGGGTTATGTTGAGTTTGGTGAAGATGTATGTCTTCAACAACACAGTAAGCTCTAAAACACTCTTCTGGACCAAATCTAAACTGAAAGAATCTAAACTTTGTTTTCTGAAGGGTAAAAATATACAAAATGCATAACTGAAGTATCTAAAGACTTATGGACATATGTGTAAGGCGTAAATACACTATCCTCTATTTCCTCCCTCTCGGGTGCTCTGAACTTGTGTCACGTAACCCTCTGAGACTACAAAAAAGCATGAGAGGGGAATGCTGAGGTTCAACAACTTCCTGTTCCTTTCCTCTTTGGGGCAAAGTATGGAAATCAAACTGTACACAAGACCAGAATGCCGGTAAACATTACTGACGCTCAGAACACTTAGTCTCACATATTAACTTCAACTAAATAACTGTCCTGGGTTTAATGCAAGTGACACTTTCTGGGGCAGGTGTTAAATACCACACCAAAAATCATTTCAACTTGTGTCTTAGTCTGTAAAACAAACAAGACATGAGTTTACATGAATGCACTTTTAATGGAAGTCTAAGGGGCTTGTGAGAGACCCCACTGATAAATATAAAAATACATTTACACTGTGAATTTAAAATATACAATTTAATATTAGAACAGCTAAATAAATGCTTTCCTTTCCAAAATTAAATAATTGCCCTTTATATCATCATTATACTAAAACAAATTGTTAACATACTTTCTGTTAAATATTTACTTTTTATTAAGTTGACAGCATACCTGAGATTATGAGAAAAACTAAATACATAAAAATTACTGCAATTAATGACATTGTTGAACAGTCTTTAGAAATTTTACTCAATTCAGTAAATGTAAAAAAAAAGAATAAATTAAATTAAACATGCTTGATTAATATCTTAAGTGCATTTGTATACACACATTTTGTATGAACAAATTAATTTATGTGCTCTATCAAAGATATGAGCCGCAAACTTCTGCTTTTAAGCCCTCTGGAATCTCTTGCCATTTTTGCAAATGCATTACTGTGCACACAATTTTTGTTTGCTATTACAAATTTAGGGATGAGTTGGCATTTTCTGTGGCAATCAACAACATGAAGCTGTCGATAGCTGAACATGTTTGAATCCGAAACATTGCTTCAACCATGTAGTGTGCAAAGATTTAGTACTTTCTCTACAGTCTCACAGTTCAAAAATCTTCTCGACCCTGACATGAAGTCCATGGGGCCCCTGATAGACATCAAGTTACTTGTTGCAAGGACAACTTCCGAGAAAATATGCAATCGTGTCTAGATATGAGGGCATCACATGACTGCTAGGGAAATATAGGTCTACTCTACTGAAAAAATGCTCTCACTTTGTGCCCACCAAATGAGACATGAAAAACTAATAATTAGAGGAGTTAACTAGTATCAAAAGATATAACATGTCATTTCAAATTTGTGAAGTATAGTAGTAACATTCAATATATCACCAATGAAAATCAGATTACAGTGAATTCAGTCTTTTACTAACTAGAAATACTACATTGCAAACACAAAAGCTTAGTTTGAAACTAAATTATTGCTATTGTCACAACAAAAGTTTCAAATAAGTGAACAACAGTGATGTCAACAGTGAAAAGGAACTTGACTATCTAAGCTTTAACTGGGTGGAGCTCAATCTTGTGTTGGTATGCAACTTACACTAGTTAGTTAAAACAGAAATCTGACTAGGTGTGCTGATAATGATATCATGAATTTGGGATGCTTTCTTCTCAAAACTTGTAATGGTGTGCAGATTAGATTTAGGAGCCGTATCAACATCATCAGCATCATGACACACTACAGCAGACAGCAGGAAGTTTGTTCTCTCTAGATGAAAGCAGATAATGTTCCTTACACAAATGATGCAATAAATGAGAGCAACACTCACTTTGTTACTTCACCACTATTTTATCTCACTTAAACTCAAATATGAAAGATATTCTTACACTGGTGTTGGTAAAACACAAATTATTAATCATACACTAAAAATAATATTTAACTTGTAAAGTGCAGCACTTACTTATAAGTCATTTCCAAAGTAGTATCAGATTCACGACTTGCTCAAGTATCTGTTTTTGACTTTAAGGAAGACGAGAAACTTCCAACATGAACTATGATATCGTTTGAGCAAAATGCGTGACAGCAGAAACAGACATGAGCACATTAAACACACTCATATGTGCTGTCATGCATTTTTAATATGCAATGCATATGCTGCACATACATCATGCAGTTTCAGCTGCAAGCATATATGGAGCATCACATTATGTATTTTGTGCATTCATTGGAAAAAGAAAACAATGTGCAAATCCCTCAGTTTGATCCAAGCAGCACGCCATCCTCCAAATAAACTGATCATTTTGCAATCAAAAATATACTGTGCCTTCAAAAAACCTTGTGCAATTACCTGGTCGACTAGTTTAATAACAGCCATATCATGTGAAACTGCACATCCAAACTCCTGAAAAAACCTGGAGGTGAAGATTCATCAAATCCAGAAGTGGCTGTGCGCTTTTTTCACGGAAGGGTGATGCTGCACAACGATGTGGCATCAAAAGCTTGCTTCCTGCTTTGCTGTGGATCGCACCCTCCAGGGGCCCGGGGTGATGTAACGGCCGTGGCCAGCTCTGCAGGCGCTATCTTCGGTCAGCAGGAGCAGCTTTAGCCGCTGCCTCACCACCAGCGCTCCGGCGCTCCGGGAAAGAGGAAAAGGGGAGGGAGGAAAGGATGCGAAGGCTGCTGTAAACAATCCGCATTTACAGGCAATGGCATCCACAGTGATATCGATTTCAGATATTATATCCCTCTAGCTTATGTTCTGCGTAATGCATTCATTCCTTATAAGAAAATACAGGAAGTCAGAGTTTTTTTGTATGCTTCCCCCCTAGCTAATTTCGTGATCCTACTATGGCGAAGGCCTAGTTTATGAATATTAATACGGCACCCAACTTTTCAACAGATTGGCTAAAAGGCAAACGCTGTCAGAGTGGGCGCTGTTGGGATGACCAATGAACGATTCCCACTGCGGACTAACGATACTGAATTAACCATGTTACAATTTCATGAATATAAATTAGCATGTGTGACTGGATGCTTCGAGGAGATTAGGATGGAACGTCATTGCAACCTAATTAATATTCATAAACTGTAGCGTCACCATAGTAGAATTTCTAGTTTCGTTTCCTCCTCTGTATCTGATGCACAGAATTGTCAGTTCTTCCGAAAAGCCATCATCATCGCCTGCCTCACTGATGCCCTCGCTAGTCTGACTCACGAATGAATCATTCTAATGAATCAATCTGTTCTGTTTAATGATTCGGTCACAGCGTATACATGAATCATTTTGTGAACCGAACTGTTCGAACGAACCGATTCGATCAAATGAACTAGTTCTTAACGCTAGTCCTCTCTGGTTATTCGCAGAATACCGATATGTCCTCTTTTGGAGTACATATACATTTACAATAAAATTCAAATAATGCATTCATTATTATAATGTCGACAGTTATTCTGTTTGTAGCTTGTTCAAAGATAAAGAGAGAATATATAATTTATAAAGAATATTGCCCAGCAATGAGCTAACATCATGCTTGATGAATTCTATAATTAATGACAAATGCAGTTAAGTAAGATTCGATTAATTGTAAATTCAATTGACTGTCAATGATAAAAAACGGATAAAAACAGAGAATATATAATTTATAAAGAATATTGCCCAGCAATGAGCTAACATCATGCTTGATGAATTCTATAATTAATGACAAATGCAGTTAAGTAAGATTCGATTCATTGTAAATTCAATTGACTGTCAATGATAAAAAACGGATAAAAACAAGAGTAAAGTTCAGGGGAATTGTGGCGTTTTCAACTGTCTTTATTTATTTTTAATTTATTTATTTGTTCAAAATCCTTGCTAAACCCTATGGTTTACACATAGGTTGAAGATTGCCACTATAATGCGATTAGCTTTTACAGCTTTCATTTTTGTTTATTTGCTGCTATTCTACATTTAGAACTTGCCCACAATGTACCTGGAAGCAAATATCGGTGTTTGTTTGTCCTTTGCTGGATGACATCAGCTAACAGACTGTCTGTGTGTGTGTGTGTGTGTCTGATTGATACAGAGGCTATATTTAAACAGGCATGAGAGAGTTTGGGCTGACGGGTCAAAAGGAGACCACGGCAAGTAGCTGTTATATACTATAAAGAAAGTACACATTTTAATATTTAATGAAAACTGAGAGGTTCAAGTCACTTCAAACACATTCCAGGACTTAGTATAAAGGCTTTAGCTCTTTATCCAAATAATTATTTTATTTAAACTTTACAGCCAAGGACCACTGACAAAGGAAATGGTAAAGAGAACATTTTCAGTCAAGATCAGCCCAAGCATACAGTGCAGTCCACAATAAAGCACCCCACTGTTTACAATTTCATGGAAAACAGCAGATGTTATCAGAAAGGGTGGATGTAAAAATGATGTTTAAAATTCTCTAAAGTACGGCCTCACATTGCTTCAGACTGAGAAACTCCAGGACCCTCATGTTTGTGCAAAACCACAAATGACAATCTTTACATCTGCTGTGTTGTCGGAGCAGAATGTGGAAAATAAGCAAACAAAATCCCATACAATGAATGCATTTAACCCAAGATCCATCCTTCCACAAGGAAATAAAATACAGAAAGAGACAAAGCTTTAATAGTACATTTAGGTTTAACACGCCTAAGCATTTAACTACAGGTAAAAGCTAGACATATTCACTGATCAAAGGTCTTCGTTCACACTGCAGCCCAATCTGATTTGATTTTCAAATTCAAATGTTAGGACTGACTTTCCACAATTATGTTTAAAATTCTCTAAAGTACGGCCTCACATTGCTTCAGACTGAGAAACTCCAGGACCCTCATGTTTGTGCAAAACCACAAATGACCATCTTTACATCTGCTGTGTTGTCGGAGCAGAATGTGGAAAATAAGCAAACAAAATCCCATACAATGAATGCATTTAACCCAAGATCCATCCTTCCACAAGGAAATAAAATACAGAAAGAGACAAAGCTTTAATAGTACATTTAGGTTTAACACGCCTAAGCATTTAACTACAGGTAAAAGATAGACATATTCACTGATCAAAGGTCTTCGTTCACACTGCAGCCCAATCTGATTTGATTTTCAAATTCAAATGTTAGGACTGACTTTCCACAATCAACTTGGCAAATTATGAAACTTGATCAGTTTGTTCCGACAACATCTGAGAGTAAATTACTACCGAACGTGTAGATAGAATAAAATCAAGACTTCTTTTGGCTGTGCTAAACAAAAATGACAGAGGAGATCATTGACCTTTAATACACAAACGTTTATTCAGCCAAACTAAGCAACATTATAATAAGAACAGATGTGTGACTGAGCAAGAAAGCGAGCTTGACAGACCAGGACACAAGTCTCAAGTTAAAGATTTACTGAAGATAAATCACATTCCTCAGAAACTCTGCTACGATCTTTTTGGTCACGGTACATGGTGCCACTCCATAAAAACAGAAAAGTCTAATCCAAAGACCTAAAAGCGTCACATTTGACATTCTGTTTTTGGACATTTTTCTGTTCTTTAATAAGAAATGAATTTTAGACCACAGAATTTGTGGCACTTCTTGTAATCTACCAGAGAACATAAAAAAGACCTATAAATCATGAATTAGACACAGATAGAGGAGAAGAGAGAGTGCACATGTAAGGGTAGTTCTATTCACAGGAAGTAATCCAGCTCAAAGCGAACGTATGAGTTCTTCTCATCATTGAAGATAAGAGGATAATGTGCGATCAGTGCATCCTGGGAGCCGATGTAGATGGAGTTGTAGATCTTCCAGTACACATCACGCACTTTGCGTGCAGGATGGAACAAACCCTATTGAGGTAGAATAAACAGTTTGCCATTAGATAAGTCTTTACAAAGTCAATGAGAAAAATCACAAAAAAGTGTGCTGATTCCATGTCTGAAGTGAAATGTACCTGCAAGCAATACTGCAGCATGCGACAGGGCCCAATTGCCACCCGCAGACCCTCGAGGGCCCCCATGACAGCTTGGATGACATGAGGAGACGTTTCGAACACATTTGGCCAAACATAGTTGAGCAAATGATTGAGAGAATCTTCACAGCCAAAGCCATAAACTCCCAGAGACATATGCTGCACCACTGCACTGGCTGTCTGCCTGTGTACAAGATCCCTGCGATGGAAATACAGAAAGTTATAGAGGCTTACTGAAAACAATCTGCATGTTTTAAGTGGCAACTCTCTTGTGAAAAGCAGTAATTCTTTTCCCAGCTTACCGGTCCATCAGAGCATCCTCCAACAAAGGTGTGACAGCATAGATATAATCTTTGCCCATTTCACCAATGTACTCAAACAGGAAGGACAGAGACTTTAGGACACCGTTCTGAACATTAAGCTCAGGAACACGGTACTCGTTCATCAACGCAGGAAGCACAGTAAAAGGCGAACAAGTCTCGGCCACGATAGCGATGGCTACCGTTGTGCACACACGGTTCTGACGCTCCTGCACCTTCAGATTGTTGAGCAGCGTGGCCAGCACATCGTGAGGACTAGAGAATGAAGAACAGAACAAATTAAAAATCAACGTTTTCAAACCTCTAATGACAGATTCTGCGTTACTGAGAAGGATTTTGTGTTTTACCCAATGGCCTTGGCAATGTAGCCGAAAGTATTGACAGTAGCTCTGCGGATGGCCTTCTTGTGGGCTTTCAACAACTCCAACAATTCAAAACAGATGCGCATCCATTCCCTGGCAGACACATACTCTGCACCCCTGCAAAGGACACAATGATGTGTTTAGGAGGCATTATCCAAATATTTCAAATGTTAAGAGCTCACATTCTGCAGGGAACTGTAGGACTGACCTGTCAGCGATTCTGCCCACTAGATCAATGCAGTTCTCTTGCACCTTCTCATGTCTGTTCTTCAAGATGGGAGTTAAACGTGGAAGCAAGTCTTTGATTGGTGGTGTCATCTTGTGCATACCTGCCAATGGGACATTTACACACTTATTCATACTCAAAAGAAAGCAAAGCAGGAGAAATAACTCTCTCATTTATGCAATGAACTGATATTATTTGTTCACCGAATCCAAAACAATTACGGAAAAACAATTTTTTAGCTGAAAACTAAAAGCAAAATAAGGTTTCTGTAATTTAAGTTCGGGTAATTTTTGGTCATGGGGAAATTAGTCGGAGACAGGTTCACCTGCTGCAGCGTATCCACGTTATGTCTATCCACAAATGTCAATTAGAAAAACACTAAGCATCACTTTTTCAGTAAATGACTTCGCTCCTCAAAATTATTTTTTGCTGTTCTGGCTAAGCATTTTTGGTTATAGAAATTTTAATGCATCACTACAAACAAACGTAGGGAAAAAATGTGCGCCAAAGTTTAATACTTAGGGTTAGGGCTTAGATGCTGGCAAACACCAGTAATGAAGCACTTTGACCAACACTCACCAATAACATTGACAATAGCTTTAAGGGCTCCAAGAATGCTACCCAGCACTTCTGGGTATTCTTCTCCCAGATACTCATACAACACCACACCCAAATGGCCCATGAGCTTTTCCTACATGGAAATGTCAGCGCATGATTAGTATACAGTACTGTTTAACCAATCAAATAAATGTCCAGTCCAGATATGTGCATATGGCACCCCTCACCTCTTGGCATGTCTTCATGACCACCGCTGTACGAGAAATCAGGTCAGCAGCCTGTTGACGGACTTTGGCGGATTTGTTGTTCAGACGCCACAGCACTGTACCGCAGATCTGAGGCAAGTACGGTTTAACTCTCTTACCCAAAGCATTTACCACCGTACCGAAGCCATTTAGCATTACAGAGTCCTGGAGATACAGGCGAGATTAAGATGCAAGATGATGACAAAGCAGGATTTCTTAGATGCAGCGAAGTCTGTAACTCACCTCAGTAGTCTGTTCCTGGAAGGCGTACAGGATACCGTCAATAAGCTGCTCCTCCAGTTTGTGATCAATGTCAGCTGCACCAAGGTTGCCCATGATTTTCTCAATGGTCTCCATGACCATTTTTCTGTACTGTTCAGCTTCATCCTTCAAGTCATCCACGATACGGGAAATAATCTCAGCTGCCCCCACCTTATTAGCCAGCTCCACTGTAGTGTCCACTAACTGTTAAGCAAGTAAAAAGGTTAAATGCGTGTTGTTAATGGTTAACGTTATTTCTAATCACGTGACGATCTCACATACCTGTCTGTAGTTGCGTCTATCCAATGCCATTCGGTGCTGCCAGAAATGTTTAAAGAAGGGGGGCAAAATCTCTGTTTTAATGTAATTGGCTTCCACACCATCTGTGCCACAGCACTGCTTCACCACCTGAAATGTGCAAGAAAAAAAAAAGTTTAGCCTAAAATGTTTTAGAAAGATTACATTTTCAATGCTTCCGAATAGTTTTTTCCTAACACACCTTGAGGACAATCTTCTTCATCTCCTCGTCAGGAGACTGGAACTCTCGAATAAGGATAAGCATCACTTCTCTGGTGTAATAGTTGGCATATTCAGCATCCATAAGCGGAATCAAGTATCCAATGGCTTTCAAAAAGGCAGCAAGACCCTGACACGACACAAAAAAAACTTAGTTACTAAGAATGTCAATCTTTGGGTTGCAGCCCAAAAAGTTTGAAAGCAAATAGTACAAATAAAATGTCAATTTTTCATTGACCAAACACATGCTCACCTTGCCTCTGTGTTGCCTGATACCTTTCCAAAGAGGTTTCAGCACAGAATCAAAAGACTCAATACCGTATGGTGTAGCAGCTTCAGCCAGGGCAGCGATAGCCAGAGCACTGATGGTTCGCACTTTCTGCTGCTCATCCACGAGACCTGAGGGGGAAAAAAACAACAGCTTGAGACTGGCCCATATAGCAATGTAAAAGATTTTTGGTACACTCACATACAGAAAGATCAAGACCAAAATGCCATACTAACCATGCTCTATAATCTCCACCAAGCTGCGGAGATGGGGCAGGATAGCACAGCCCATGAGAATAGCGATCTGCTGTACAATCTTGATACCCGTGTGACGAGCCTGCCAGGATTTCTTGCTCTTGCAAACAGCCTTGAGGAAAGGCAGTAGAGATGGAATGCCCAGGGCAGACGCCACAACGGCGAAAGCACGAGCTGTCGTGTTTCTCACATACTCGTCCATGTTGTCAATGTCAGGCCTCATGGTGGAGATCATAGTGGCCAGACCAGCAGCCTGTGAATGAATAAATGCAGATTCCATTAAGGCCTTTAAAATTTCTAAATTAATTAGACAACGGTTGGGATGCTGTTATCGACCAAAGATGATATTTACTATTTAGTCAACCATCTTACCTTTGCCAAGTTGGAGATGATCTCTCTACCCTCTACTCTAGCATAGTAATCTTCATCAATCAGCAAGGGCTCAATCACTACAAGAATCTGCAAGAACAAACAGGAATGTTAGAAAAGACACATGAAAGGTAATACATTTCTCCACCCAAGTATTAAAAGGAATGCTTACATGTAATGCAGACTTACCTTGTGGACGTATGGTCGAACCAAGTCATCAAGTTTGTACAGGATACGATCAATGACTTTCACCAAGAGATGACGTTCCTGGTCCTCCAGTGTAGGAGACATCAGCAGTGGCAGGATCTGGTTAAAGAGGGGTCCTGCACCAAACTCTCTGGCTTTATCTGTAATTTGACGAAGAGCAGCCTGAAAGGAGAGAGTTAGTTAGAGATCATCTTTTTAAGATTATGTGTTACAGTCCATCAAGTTTGAGAGAGGATACTAACCTTTCTCATGGGAGGCGTTCCATTCTTGATCTTTAGGAGCAGCTTCATGATCTTGCGCTCCTTCTGTTCTTCTGGACTGAGGGTGGACTCATCAACTTCAACCTGCAAACAGAGATTGGATAATCGGTCAAAAATATATTTTTGTATGATTTATATAATACCTGTAATAATAAAAAAAAAAAACACATTATTAGCAAATTTTTTAAATAATACTACTAATGCTGTTATTACTAATAGTATTTAGTAGTTTTGTAAAGCATCACTATTATCTCACATACTTTCTTAATTCCATACAAACTTCCAGCACCATTTGTCGCAAGTCCATGAATGAAGCATCAAATCATGTGGCTTATTGAGAACAACACTGCTATGACTTTGATAAGTGATTGTGCGTACGATCTTTGCCCAGCAGGCAAAAAAATTGGGTGTACAATCCCATAGACTTAACATTGGACAAAACTTTGTGACATATCTCCGCATCAGAATGTTGCAGAGACTTGGGGATGGGCTCAATTTCACTAATAAGCAGCCAATAAATGGTGATATTTAAACTTCCTAGCCATGCCCTAGCAACCAGTTACAGCACCCTAGGAACCACCCCATAGACTTCCACTGAAAAAGAATGAGAAATATCTCTGAATCAAAAAATAGTAGAGACATGGGGATAGGCTCTTTGGACTCAAACTGCCAAGCATTCTTTAAATATGACCCTGGCAATCTGGCCATGCCCAATCTAACCATTTAGAGTACCCTAGTAACCATATAATAAATTGAACCAGTGATATCGCTGACCCAGAACAACAGAGACATGAGGGTGGACTAATTTGACTCAGACTAGCAAGAAATTGAACCAGTGATATCTCTGAACCAGAACAACAGAGACATGAGGGTGGACTCATTTGACTCAGACTATCTAGTAGTCTTTATCACCATGGAAGCTGTCTAACCAAGTCATAGCAACCATTGAGAACACATCTAGCACCCTTATATTATAAAGCTATAAATCACAGCTACAGAACACCATAGTGACACATCTGGGTTGTCACTTTTGACTATGTCAGTAGGCTTTAGGTATAAACAACTATTATGATTTTTGTCATAATCGTGCAGCCCTACAAACAGGCCACATCTTTGGATCAGAACAACATAGGCTGCATTTACACTGGCACAAAAAAAATAAAAATTTTTGCTCACATCTGACACTGATCGGAATTTGTTGCACACGTGTAAACAAAAATCCGCACGAGATCTGATCTTTTTGCATTCGATCTAAGCCACTTCCAAATGTGGTTTTAAATCAGATACATATCCAATATCTGGACATCCAACCTACGTTTAAACACACATATCTGATTCCCCGCAGAACTCCCAATGTGAGGGCGACACATCTGCCCATCAAGATTGTGTTTTAATGCCGGTGTGCTGTATGCACTCGCACTTTATTGAGATGGAAACTTTATATTGGTAAGAAATTGTACATTCAGGAGCTGGTTTTCAACCCCTGCCCTGTGAATATTATAAATACAACAGCTAAACGCTACATTATATCTCTCAGCAATGAGGTGATAACGGTTTTTGTTATTAAACCAACAAGCTTCACTTGTTCGCAAGCTTCACACTCGCATTCTCTCTTTCTCTCATTAATTCATTTGAATTCATTTCAATAAATATAATAAACACTACTTTATTTTACTAAAGAATTCTACTTCTAACGAGCTGTAGATAAAATAGCCTAACAAATGAAAATTACCATTATTTTCCGTTATTTACACGTTCAGTCAGATTTTGTGCTGCGAAATGTTCATGCCAGCCATTGTCCATGCTGGCAAATAATAATGGCCACTCCACATGAATTATATAAATAATTTTAATAGCACGGCCATTCAAACCCCGAGGGTCTACCATGTGCACAGTAAAGCGATCACTTAGGGCTGGGCGATAATGATAATTATCGCGATATAATTTTCCTCGATAAAACGATATGAAGAGTCCGATAAAAGTTCGATATAATGTTTATGCGCCAAAAGCGGAATGAAACGGCGCGACTCATTTGAATTGCACCACACCGACCGTTTATCCGCTCGGATCAAAGTTTAAAATGCCGCGCAGTGCGCGCTCACTAGAGCAGATGTGTTTACTCAGTCACGCGAGCATTAAGCAGCGCTGTGAGATCCAGTGCTTGAATTCAGCGATGAACACAAATGACTCCGTGATTTAAACTAGTTTAAAGTCAAACAGGAGAAACACTGTGTGCAACGATACAGTCAGAAGGCTTTTCAATCTACAAATCACCATCATTTACCATGGACTTACTGTATTAACACTCACTGCACCATGGTATTGTGGCAGAAATTTGGGATATTCACACTGAAATTTATTAAAGGAGTAATGGTATATAATTGTAGTATGTATTTGTGATTAAGCTATAGCATGTGTGCATTTATACTGAATGTTTTTAGACTACTGTTTTTCATACAAATAGGCTACCTAAAAACCATATAGTTATATTTCTACCATGGTATTGAGGTGCTATATGTGTGGTTTTAACTGTGTTTATCATGATTTAAATGTATGCTACTATGGGTGACCAATGCTTTATAAAAAAAAAATACATCTATAATAAATAAATAAAACCTTGGTCAGAATAAATGTAACCATATAAAACTGAGGTTGCTACAATTTTTACAGATGTTACTGATTTTGATAATGAACAAAAATTTACCTCTGCATCCTAACTCAAGCTACTATCAAATGTGCATTTCTAAGAGACAAAAAGTGATATTATTATTATTAATATTATCAGGCAACCCAAACCGGTTTCTTGATTTGAAACAATATCACTTATTAGGACATGCAGAAACTAAGACATACATTTTTCTATTTAGATATTTATTTTGTCAAGGAAAACTTTCACTTTGGAGCAAAAATCTGGCTTTAAACTTGAAAGAAATAAAGATTTGACATTTATCGTGATCATTTTCTGACCATATCGCCCAGCTCTACGATCACTGCAGACAATCCTTTTGGGCGGGAATTAATTTAAACAGATACCGAATCCATGCATTAAGACTTGCAGAGTAAATGCTGCCATAAAGACATGGAGGTGGGCTATTTTGACTCAGACTGCCAAGTAGTTTCTATCACCTAAGCAACCGTATATCAACATAAACAAGCCATATCTCAGCACCAGGACATTGTACAGACATGGGGGTTGGCTCTCTAGCAATCACAAGGAAGACCCTAGTAACTTCCTAGTGCCATGTTTTACCACAGCATGCACCACTCACATTTTCTTCAAAAAAAATGTACATATCTAATAAGCATTATTCAAATTTATTTGTATTACTAAAAATATTTTCATAACTTTTAATAAGAATATTAATAACAACAAGTATTATTATTTAGAATATTACATTTTAATACTACTTTAAAAAATGAACAATTATTTTTTAAAAGCATCCCGATACTCCCAGGTTTTCCACAAACCTGGGATTCCTGGTGTACAATGGACTCACCAGCAGTTTATCAAAGTATTGGATGTCATCTGGCTTGAGGAAGGGCAGGTTTCCAGAGGGCTGATCGTTGACTTGTTTCATAGATCTGTCCTCTGTTTGCATGTGGAAGCCAGTCATGCCTCCGATGGGGGTGGGGGTGGCCGCTAACTTACGGGCTGGGGTGCGGATGGGCACATAGCCTGCTGGTGGAGGCAGTACCTAGGTAAATTGGCAGATGAAAACCAGTTAACAACAGCAAAATATCAATAAATTGATTTTCAGTTAGAAAGAAAAGGTATTCCATAGATATTAACATAGTTACATACTTTGTATCCTTCTGGAAACATGGCATCAAGTTCCTCATCAGTCAATGGGCGATTCCTCTCATCAATCTCTCGTTCCCAACGCCAAGCCTGCAGCTGTTCTGGGGTCATGCTCATCAGATGACCTGTAAACATTGAAAACTTTACAGAAACTTCCCCAAAATGACCCAGAAAAACAACAACACTGCATTTATATACAACAGAAACAACCAACAGTATCGGTCCAGTACCTGGAGTGGGTGTGGCCATATTCATAGCAGGTGTGCCAAGAGGGGTTTTTCCAGGGGTGAGCAGAGGAGTTGAAGAGCCCATCTGACTGGCTGGTGTTTCATCCCATCTTGACTTCCTCTTGCTTGCACCTGGGGTGGGCGTTTCACCCACTGACTCATCTCCTCTGTCTGTACGTGGAGTCTCAGCCCAGCCACTGCCATGACCAGGTGTCTCTAAAACACACAAAATAAAATGATTTCAAATCACTATGCTTTAAATACCTACTGTTAGTAAATGCACAACAAACTGGACAGAAAATAAAAGACCTCTCTCTGTCTTTGGTGTCTCATCCCAGCGGTTCTTGCGCACGCTGGAAGTGGCCCCTCCGTGGCCGGGAGTAGCATGTCCAGGGGTGTCTCGACCTGGTGTGGCAGCTCCAGCTGGGGTGTGGCTTGGTGTGGGCTCCCACATACGGGTGCTCGGAGTGGCTCCCGGGGTCTCGCTACCTTTGGAACGGCCAGGTGTCTCATCCCAGCGACTGCTGGAAGGTGTGTGTCCTGGAGTCTGGGTAAAGAGAAGAGGAGGATTAGCAATATTATATATAATGAGCAATATATATCTGGCTTTTTTATTCAATTTAAGTGAAGAAATAATATATCAAAATAATCGTTAGTTGCAGCCCTAGTGCTGTTAAAGAAAACTGACTCACATCAGAACCTCCATCTGCCTGGTCCCAACTGGACACTTTTCTGGGTGTGGTGTTGCTGGGGGTATGGTCAGCTGTCTGGTCCCAGCGTCGTTTGCGTTTAGCCCCAGCAGCCTGAGATGCAGCAGAGCCATTCACTGCTTTCAGCTCTCCAGATTTAGCTTTCTCTATCATCTGCAGCCTGATCTCTCTCTGGAGAAAACGCATTGAATGTTTTAGTCAAACAGGAACATCTCTTAATTTACGTTTCTTTAAAATCACCATTTCAGGTTTACTAAAAGCCAGTGTTAACTACCTCTTCTTTGGACAGATGCTGCTCCTTCATAACATCCATGTACGTCCTGACCTGCATCTTGGGGTCCGGTGTTTTGCCCCCTATGCGAAAGAGCACCAACAAGATGCGAGACGGTCAAGCCAAGTAAGTCTCAAAACCAGCGTTTTCACACACAAAGCACTACAGTCAACTGTCCCTGAATAGATGGCCTTAAATGTTTAAATTACTATCCTCTCATAACACAAAACAACCCTAGATAATAAAAGCTAAGCACTCTTAGTATACAGTCATACATTAAGAACAGGCAGGTACAAAGAGGTTTCAGTTGCTTTTAAGAGGAGATAAGGAGAGGATATAGCCATCACTGATGCAGGGTCCTGGGCTGTGCTCTCCAGAATACGTACACTTTCAGTGCCAAGGGTCCCTCTGCAGTCTGACTTCAACCGGCAGAAAAGAAGCCTAGAAAATTTCTCTTTACCATTAGTAACACTTTGGAAAAGGGTTTGAACTCACACACACAATAGCATACCACCTGTTCTACTCTTGTAACTCATTTAAACACAAATGGGGAAAAACCACTTTGCAAAATAATTTATTGTACTATACGTGTTGCAGCCAGAGACACTGAACACTTTGGGGAATTCTAATAAAATCTTAATTTAAATCAGAAACAAGTTAACTTAAAATGCACATTTGTGCATACTTATGCATCTGGTTTCATAAAAAAAAAATACATCTATGATGAATTGATATGAAAAGTTAAAATGGGAAAGGAGGACATGAAGTTGAGAAGAGAAAATTTGTCCTTGATGAGGCTTTAAAACAATATACAACTTCAAAAAAAAAAAAAAAAAGTTTCATGAAACCATTATGGATTCCCCTGAAAGACCCTCTGGCCACACACCAGAGCAAAACTACCAACTACGGTCTTGATTTATCTGATAAACAAGCTGCTTTTTTCTTGACCATAACCTACACAGGACGAGTTGCTGCACCCTTAAGAGAGTGCAGACAGGACTGGCATAGCAGTACTGCTGTAGGAGAGAAATTAAGGACAGTTAGTATGGGCCTGTGGAATCTTGGTACACAGATTCTTCAATAGATATATCTCTATTTTATGATAATAAAATAGAAATATATTTACACAACAGTTTTGTAAAGCTTCCTCTGTCTGGGACTACATGCAAGATGTTTTGCCTGATCCAGAATCAATTCCCTCCCATAATCTAACCCCGACTGATGCAGTTTGAGCGCGTGCAGCCTGTTGTAACACGTTCTGAAGTTCCTAAACTCCTTGCTAATTTGTACTGGTATGAGCACCCACAGGCCATAGGTTTAAAGATACTAAAATGGCTGGAAAACATTTTATTGGATGTTCAATTTGGCTTCAAACTACAACCGGATTTGTACAAACTACAACCGGGAAGCACAGTAAATTGTAAAGTTTGTCCACAGGCGGCTCAAGATTATTTAGAGTAACACTCTTTTTGGGAATATTACTGATTTTGACACATCATGGGTGTCTAGCCAACATGCCATTGGGCAAATATATAGAGTATATTATGGAACAAGTGAAAAGTGAAAAGAAAACTGACAGTAACTGCTCAACGATGTACACTGCAGCCTCTGGTATTATTAAACTTAAAAATGTATGTGTTTGAGGTGTCTGACTATTGTATTGCCTGTTTCACACACACACAAAAAAAAACATTAACCCTTCGAACAACACACCCACCTGCAACCTATGTCCTGATGGGACAAATTAAACCACCCAACCAACTGTCTCCCAAAACCTTTGCTGCCCAACTCATTTAAATCTCTGAATCAAAAATAACTGGTTCTCAGCACACCCCAGTAAATTATTTATGTCTTACGGAGTCTTCAGGGCTCAACACTAAGGATTTTTTCTACTGGCCCATTTGGGCCAGCCCAGTGGTTAAAATTTTTACTTGCCCTGCCAATATTTTCACTGGTCCTGCCACAACAAAAAAAAAAACGTTTTAATATCTACTATTCTAATAGATAAGCTTATATGACAAAGATTTTAGATGCCAATAAAATTTGACAATTTTCAATTCAAATTTCGATACCACAGCAAAAACTACTAGCCTAACAAATATAAAGTTCAAACATTATTAAAGACAACTGAACAGTCAGTAAATAAGAACAAATGAATAAATTACAAACAATAGCACAACTGAATGTCTAGAACAAAGATACAAATGAAATGATGCTTTAGGAAAAACTGCAGATGTCTGACAGCAGGTGGAGCTTCTGGAACAGCAGCATAGAGTGTTTCCTTGGTTACTACCACTATAAACAAAGTAGGGCTGTGCTTATGAACTTTAAATGCATTACACAGAGGCAAATGGAGGGGAAAAAATGCCATGTAAACTTTTCTGAAGACAGTCAGTTCCCCACAGAGATACATTCGTATAAACCCCCAATTCATTATTTAGGATTTTCTTCCAATATTTCGTACATTGTGAACATCTTGCTCTGCTTGTAGGGCTGCACGATTAATCGAAATTAAATTGCAAAGGCGATAAATCGCAATTAGGCAGAAGCTGCGATTGTCATGCGTATCTTTCAGTGAAGCACCGTTCTGTAATCAGCAGTAAATCTCCATCTGAAGGTCAGAGGGTGCTCTCACGCAGAAACTCCAAATACACCCCGCAGAAGAAATCCAGGAAATCCCTATAGCGGTTGCTGAATAAGGAATAATCAGATGATTTAACTGCTTTCATTGATTCAACTTGACTAATAAACACAACTACGACAATATATGGTTTATCTGAGTTAGTGTTATTATAATGTTTATTATAATAATGCAGAGCTAATCGACATAGCCTTTATCACTGCTTAAATACTATGAAATATGTTGCGTGCCTTATTCTGTGTAAGAAGCCACATCATCTCACAGAAGGATTTATTTAAAACACTCGCCAGACGTTATGAAGTGAGTTTGGAGTAAAAACGTTATTAAATGTGGTATTTTCACATGCTTTCAGATGGAGCAGCATTTATTACACAGAGCTGTAGTTCACTGACAAGCTACGCAAACAGCTTTCATAATCTCAGAACGATTTCTTCGATTTCATTATCATGCGATTATGAACGCGATTTTGAATAGCTTGTCAGTGAACTACGGCTCTGTGTAGTAAATGCTGCTCAATCAGAAAGCACGTGCTGGAGATTTACTACTGATTACAGAACCGGCTTCACTGACAAGATATGCAGGACAATCACATTCGATTAATCTGGCAGCCTTATCTGCCTGCTACAGTATTTTCCCCTCTTTGCGTCTCTGCCCTCTGTTAACGGCCGTTTACACACTTCGTAATATTTCCATATAAATGACATTTTGGAAAATGATTGCAGTGCAGTTTGTGTACAAGCCCGGAACAGAAAGCGGTTGAAATAAACAAAAAATGGCCAGTCGACCGGTATATCTGTACTACACTGTATAAATTAAATAGGCCTATAGATTAATAATTTTTAAAGCTACAAAGTTACTCGCCAAGGCCGGTATTTTGACATATGTCAGTTCAAGCGCAAGACGTGTGTCTCTGTGCACTCTGTACACACAGAACAGTGCGCGAGTACTGAATGGAGTTGTCTTTTGCATCTTGCTTCAATGCTTTAAAAAAAAACACATCATCTTCAGCGTCTCTGCCCTCTGTTAACGGCCGTTTACACACTTCGTAATATTTCCATATAAATGACATTTTGGAAAATGATTGCAGTGCAGTTTGTGTACAAGCCCGGAACAGAAAGTGGTTGAAATAAACAAAAAATGGCCAGTCGACCGGTATATCTGTACTACACTGTATAAATTAAATAGGCCTACAGATTAATCATTTTTAAAGCTACAAAGTTACTCGCCAAGGCCGGTATTTTGACATATGTCAGTTCAAGCGCAAGACGTGTGTCTCTGTGCACTCTGTACACACAGAACAGTGCGCGAGTACTGAATGGAGTTGTCTTTTGCATCTTGCTTCAATGCTTTAAAAAAAAACACATGCAAATGATAATCTTTTGTGGCGACACAGCAGTGGCCTGATCGGGCCAGTGACTAATTCATTGACTGTCCCAAGTTTCTTTCACGCTGGCCCTGGGCTATCGGGCAGTCCTTATTGTCGAGCCCTGGTCTCACAGGTCAGTTGAATCCAGGGAGCAAGTTGTTGGGTGGTGTTCGAAGGGTTAAGCAACAAAAAAACTGGTCTGGACCAGAACTTCATGGGCAGAGTAAATACTGATCGGCATGGACAGATAAAATAAACAGGAGAATGGTGGTGTAAAATTTACCATCAGCAAATGGATCGTGACGCTCTGGGGAGATGATCATCTTTTGTCTGCGTTTCTTGTACTCGTCCTCACGGTCTGAAATCTTCTGTGGTCTGTGTTCAGCAAAGGGATCATACTGCAGGATAGGCAAAAAAAAAGAATTTGTATGATCACAGTTCTCTTTTATATCCTTCCTCAAATGCATTTGGGAAACGCATACAAAATTGAAGCTTCATTAAACAAAAAAATGATTGGAACTTGAAGATATAACATCGGTTAATTACCTGCTCATCTGACTGAGGAATGGAATTGAGTATTGCAACCGGTGCATGATATCCTGGTTTCTTCTGTCCAAGCAGACTTGTGGATGAATCTTCATCATCATCCTGAAATAAAAATATTTGGGTTCAGAAACTCCTTCATGCAGTACTTACACATGCTGACATGGGCTCCTCTAAAACTATTTCAAGTATTATGAGATCACTTACATCTTCCTGCTCGTTGGCAGCAATTGAAGTCACATATCCAGCAAAGCGGCTGTCACTGCCTCCGTAGATCTCCTGGTCATAATATCCAGTGGAATCAAGCCCAACCCCCTGCTCAGCTCCCTCCACCAGGGCAGCTTTCATCCCCTGGATTTCCAGGATCTGAGCCTCAATGTCTAAGTAAAAAATACAACAACCAGATTTCAGAATCCTAAAATACCTATAAGCAGGTGAGTAATAATTCATATATGCTTCATTTATTACATATACACACACATACATAAGTTACACTCAATCAAGAATTGAAATACAATTTTCCATAATCCACTAATACAAAAATATAACAAATACTAATAAGCAATTCCTCAGAGAGGCGAGAAACAGGACAATTATCCACATACGTAAGTGTTTACATAAGCACGGTAAACAAACAGACAATTAATACAATTCATAATTTTAAAGAGAGATCGCTCAATTTGAATTTTTATAAAGATAAACTACCTTACAAAGGTAAAGTTTTGGTCTGTGTTCGCCTGCATGTTTGCAACGCCATTTTGGTTTCAATACACAAGTATTTAACCAGCGTAACATTCAAACTCTATGCAATAAAAACAGAAAATTGCCTATCGACTAAAGCGTATTTCTGCAAATGAATGTTACAAATAACTCTGCTATAAATCACAATACAAATCTCCGGATATAATATTTGTTGATATTTCTCATGTGCGCCACGACTAGGTTTAATTCAACGATCAGACGCCATATTCTATTCACAGCCTCAAACTGGCCCAATTCTACTTTTTCTCGCTAATTCCACTTCTTAGGACTAGAAAAGAACAGATACCCCAACTGCAATGTAGACATGAACGACAAAATCTGATATATTCTTCAATAAACTTTGAAAAATGAATTTACCGTCATGTGTTTTGGCGATCTGCGCCATTTTCGTGCTGTTGTGTGAGCCTCAGTACCGGAAGGCCTTTGACTGCACATCCGATTCCCTGCGCACACAAACAATGCGCATGCGCACAGCACAAAGACTAGGCGTCAACACAACTGGCAAATGGCAACACAATGTTTAGTATACCCCCCGCTCTGCTTGAGAAATGTAGCTATAGTACAGTAGATTTTGTAAGATTTCTTTGTACGTGCATTGTTAGAGGCTCCAAGATACAGGTTAACTTAATTAATGATTTAAAATCCTCAAAGTTTTCTTGTCTCCAGTCACATTTTCTTGGTCAAATAAACATTACGCACACTATCAGAAAAAGCTAAATAAATAAATAAATTCTATTTTATATTTTTACATTAACAGTGTAATCAATATTCTATTTATTAAAGCCAATATGAATCTAATCAAGTTAGTGTTTTTAAGTATTTTACATTTATTCTAAAATAATAACTCAAGGCAGTAACAATTTAAACAATGTATTTTTTTGTGAACTTATGTTCAGTTATTCTTTTTAATAGTTAACTTTGAACTATTCTTGATTTTTTTTCCGGATCATCAGTCATCAAAGCTCAGTAAATATTGGTCACAGACTCAGAGATTTACTTTAAATTTCACCAAGCTGATAACTCACTAAAAACTCCCACAGATCATGTTTTCATGTCATTTTAAGTCTTATTTTGACGTAACAAAGTGATTATATCTAAGTGGGAGTGAGTGTGTGAAGCAAACCAAGTATCTCGATTATTCCTAATTAAATAAAGGTGAGGTCAGAAATAAGCATTTGTTTTTATCAACAAGCGGGAGACCACTCGCTTTGGAAACTACATTGTTGAAAAACATGTTCCAAACTGAATCAGGAGTAACGTATATTTTAATAGCAATTTCAGTTATGTAATGACAAGCAGTCTAAGTCAGTTTAGATCGGCAGTTTTTTTTCTTTCACAAGAGATATAATAAGGGACAGACATTTGCATTTAAAACTAAATAAGGTATTTCTTCCAAACCTTTTTTTTCCAGCGTATTTGATCCTTTTAAAACTTATTAATGCTTACACTGTGTCCTCAAACAAATTTAGCTTTAACCTTTACTAACTATGCACTGTAGGTCGCGCACCCAGGGCAACCCAATCCCGCATCCCGTGACAATTCTGCGCACGCAAACCCTCTTTACAATTAAAACACTTACGTCAGTAGGCTCACTATGTGACGGACGGAAGACCGAACCAATCAGAGGCCAAGAAAAGCAACCTCAGCCAATGAGATCCTAGGGCGGGTCTCCAAGAAGGCTGGTCTTCGACACGGGAAAAGAGTTCTCGTCGGGGGGAGGCGAAAGAGAGGTGAAGTGAAGATGGCGAGAGGCTCCCGGTGTCTGAGGAGAGCGGTAGCTGAGTGTATCAGAAACTTACCGTCCACAGCCAGTCGAGAAATACCGGGCAGGAATGGAGTGAGGTAATTAACGACGGTTTGATGTTTCGTACTGTCTATGTGCGCTTATGTGAAGATCGAACTGATTAGTGAAGTAACTCGCGAGCTGCTTACGTTAGTTGGACGGTTAGTTTCGCTCTTACAAGTGGAGCGAATTTAAGGCAAACTTGAAAACTTTGTGTCAATAAAGCCTTTATTTATCATCCAACAGTGTATTAAAACTTATGACGTGCTCAAATAAACGTGTAAAAAACAACAACAACAAAAAACCTAACTTTAGGAGTGGGTGGGAGGGAGTCACATAAATGGTTGCCAGAAAATAAGTGACAGTGGCAAGGTTAAGATATTATGTAATTGACCAGGTGTATCTGTTAAGGGCTTTTCTTATTTTTTTGAATGACTTTTTATCAGCTGCATACAGCTGGCGTTTATTCAGATTTATTTGTTTGTTTATTTAATATCGCTTTAAACTCATATGCAACCAAATGCTTTTAAGGGGAAATAACAAAAATGTAGGACTTTAACTTTTTTGGAAAAGCTGGTCACCAACTGCATACAGCTGGTGTTAATTCAGATTTATTTATTTAGTTATTTATTTAAGATAGCTGCAGATCAGATGCAATCTGATGATTTTTATTAGGGTAATGCCAAACACATTTTTGGCACCCATCATGTACATATATAGTGCAAAAATCGTATAGCGTGTATAGTACAAAAGATTTCATTAGCAATTCTTTTCAAACACCTTTGCAGGTATGTGTTTAGAGGAGTCCGTGGCATATGTGACATCACAAGCTGAGCTGTGACGTTTATCACCTGTGGCTAGGGACGTGGTGCGCCCCTACCAAGTGCTGGCCAGCCAAATGCTATAACTGCTTGGCGTAAGGCCATGTCAAGTGTCTGATGGTGTCTGTTCCGTCACTGTCGGCTGTCATAGTTACACCATGCTTGACAGCTCTTGGCAGCGCTTGTGCCGACATGAATGAATTTGGCTGCAACTCTTTCCATTGAGGAGATATTGTGCCATTTATAGAGCAAAGCCTCATCCCCTTGCGTTTCAGATATGTGTGTGATTGATCCGACAGATATTAATGGGATGGAGTGTTACTACTGCCCTTGATTTGGTTGTGGGGGTCAGTGTTCATGCTTTCCTTATGATTTGTGTCTTGACAAATGGAAGGCAGGTGAATGTGTCATGGGATGCCTATTGCCTATCCTATATTTCCTTTAACCCTGGTCCTGCCGCATGAATGCACTACTCCATAAAGTTTGACAAAACTGTGTGAATCAAGAAATACACTTTCTAATGCACAGCAGTGTGTATTGTGGATTGCTTGTGTGGTCTAAATTGTAAGTCTGGTTGCATCACAGTTGGCTTTTTAAGCTCCTCTTTAGCATTTCAAAAGCTTGTCATTCAGAGCCTTTGCAAATTCAATTAGCCAGTGCATAACAAAGAAAACAATAGAGAAAATCCTTAAATCCTACATTTTTACACACCATTGTGCATATAAAATTTGCACAAAGGTGTCATATAGAGCATTGCATGTAAATTCTATGCAACTACATCTAGGCAACACATACTTATCACATGCTGTTTGCATTTTAGAAAGGTTTCTGTTAACTTAGCTGTTGTTGACGGCTGTCGTTAGCCAACTCAAATCTTCAAACATTACAATATAATGTGTCTCATAATGAGACATGTTAGGGATGCCTCAAGTTTAGTAGAGGATGTGCGTATTGTAGTGTTTCTTATAGTATTCTGTTTTATATACATTTACATTTTTTATTAAAATATAATTTTTGCAGTTTATTATAACATTATGAACAACTAGTCATTAAAAATACTGATTTAAGTATCACCAACACAAACTTTATTACACAACTTGAATCAAGTTGAGACAGACATCACTGAAAGTCATGATAACTTGCAGTTCAGTGAGTGTGTTTATTTAATGAAGGATTCGTCAGACTGATTCAAACTGGTAGTTCAAAAGTTTGTGAGTCTTACTGAACTGCCTCAAAAGAGTTGTTTCATGAAATGGAGTGGTTGCACTATATGTTCGTGTGCGGCCCACAAAGGACGACTCCATAGAAACTTGGCAATTTTGCAGTAGGCTAGTCTATTTTAGTCTGAAAATGCATGTTATTGGCTTTAAATTAAGGCCAGAGAGTAATTTTATTAATCCTCTGGAAAATAAAAAGCTTTGTCTTAATTAAGAGTCCTAATCTTGTTAATTGCACACAGCTATCTGTGTGGTTCATAGGTTCTCTTTGCTCTTATCTGACTCCTAGGAGACATCTGCTATCTTTGCATCCAACAAGCAAATAGGGCCTAAATCATTGCACTAATTTGTGTACAAGTACACAAAGGCTTGTACAGTGTCTATGTTGTTGCTGAATGCTTTCACCGTTTTGTCAACAGATATCTCTCTTCATGTGGGATTCTGATGACTCGGGTGCCGCACCTCTTCAGGGCTGTGTCAGGTCGTGCTATGGTGGCTCCAGCCAGGAGCTTCTTCAACCTCTCGGAGTCCTTCAACAAGAGAAAGGAGTACTCTGAAAGACGTATTATTGGGTATGTTCCCAATAAAGTTGGATATGGTGCTCGATCTGTTACTATTTTTAATCTTTAAAAAAAGGTTAAAATTCAATGGGCTCAGGGGAGGCGAGAGACGTGGACTCCCGCTGTAACTTTACCTGCTGGTTTTGTTGAAAAAGTAAACAACTCACACACTTAGATATAAGCATTTTACGTCAAACTTAAAATGGCATGAAAACATGATCTGTGGGAGTTTTTAGTAATCAGCTTGGTGAAATTTAAAGTAAATCTCTGTGTCTTTGAGCAATATTTACCGAGCCGATGACTGATGATCCAAAAAAAAATCAAGAATAGTTAAAAGTTAACTATTAAAAAGAATAGCTGAACATAAGTTTACAAATAAAATACATTGTTTAAATTGTTACTACCTTGAGTTATTATTTTGGAATAAATGTAAAATGCTTAAAAACACTAACTTGATTAGATTCATACTTGGCAAACCAAGTATGTGTATATATATATATATCTCGATTATTCCTAATTAAATAAAGGTTAGGTCAGAAAGGAGCATTTGTTTTTATCAACAAGGCCGTGCTGTGGTGGCTCCAGTCAGGAGCTTCTTCAACCTCTCGGAGTTCTTCAACAAGAGAAAGGAGTACTCTGAAAGACGTATTATTGGGTATGTTCCCAACAAGGTTGGATATGGTGCTCGATCTGTTCCTATTTTTATTGAGGCCCATGATTACTTTAGTCTCGGTGTCCCTGCAAATGTTGTTTATGTAACAGGGCATGGGAATAATATCTGGTGTCAGCTTTTTAGATATCTGGGGTTATTGGAGTATAGATCAGTAGCGGTTACACACGTCATCACAAGTTACTTGGGAACCACTTCTGAAGCCTGAAATTTTAGAGCAGAGGTGCTCAGTTCAGATCAGCTGTCCTGCAGAATTTTGCTCTAACATTAATACAGTGCATGTGCACATACAGAATTTGATTAACTTGTCTATATTCTATGAAGTATGTTCTATAGGTATGCAGGTGTAATCCATAAATGCATTCCCGGACAAACCAATTTGACCTATGACACGCTAACAACAACCAAAACAGCTCACTTGGGTGTTGTTAAACAAGTACTTAAACTTGAAATGAACCACCTAGTTCACAGTTCTCCCCCTTTTCAATTAATTATATTTGCTTATTTTAAAATGTTATGGTTCCTTCGTGTATTTATTAAATTTGATAATTTCCTTGTCCTTATGTAATAGTAAAATATCCACTTGCACACTTCAGACTCTGACATGCAGTATGTTATCCGGGTTTTTTTTGCATACAGTGTCAGAGAAAAGTGTGCATTTTCTGATGCAATAATAGTCTTCAAGAGCAGGATTGCAACTAATCTTGTGTAGCTGATATTTAATTTAATTTACCTCTGTATCCTTAACATTTAGTGCTCAAGCTAATTCCTATTTGTCTTTAGTTCTTCCTCAGAAGCCTTGTTATAGCATCCTTGTAAACATCAAGTGAATGATAAGCCCAGACTGCCAAGAATTATGTAGATGCTAGTTAATCAGATTGAAACTGATGGTTTTTGGACTATGATTGCCATGTTAGTGTGTGGCACACATGAGATGATCATTGAGTGAATTATAGGTGGTCGGTGGTCATATTGTCTAGACCAGGGGTGCCCAAACTCGGTCCTGGAGGGCAGAGTTTAGCTCCAATCCTAATCAAACACACCTGAACCAGCTACAGTTAATCAGATTGAAACTGATGGTTTTTGGACTATGATTGCCATGTTAGTGTGTGGCACACATGAGATGATCATTGAGTGAATTATAGGTGGTCGGTGGTCATATTGTCTAGACCAGGGGTGCCCAAACTCGGTCCTGGAGGGCAAAGTTTAGCTCCAATCCTAATCAAACACACCTGAACCAGCTAATTAAGCTCTTATAGGCATACTAGAAACTTAAAGGCAGGTGTGTTGAGGCAAGCTGGAGCTAAACTCTGCAGGACACCGGCCCTCCAGGACCGAGTTTGGGCACCCCTGCTCTAGAGGCACAGTGTTGTTAACCAGAAGGTTGTAAAGAGTGAGCCCCATTCCTACTGTGCCCATGTTCAAGGCACTGAATCCTACATTACTTTAGGGGAAAGTCCTTGTAATAAATGTACCATCAGTACTGATTCAGTAGCTTTGGATAAAAGTGTGTACTGAATAACTACTTGCATATCCAGGAACAGAACTGAGCACCTATGTAGTCAGGACATTTTTGAAAAGATCATATTTGATGGATTGTGAGTGTTTTCTATGAAAATTTGATCTGATCTGATATCTTTAACTTGAAGGTCTTAAAATGCTCCAAAATGAGACCTTGAAACTTAAGATATGTCCATGTTTACCTCTGTTGGACCCTGTGTACACAAAGCTGACTGTAAACAAACAGTGTTTGACCTTTCTTCTGTCTTGATTCCATTGTGCAGTGGCGTTCAGCAGTGAGTCAATCCCACACTGATATAGAGTGCTGTGATATCTGATTGGTTGGCTGAATCGACCATCAGAAACTTTTCAGTGACAGCACTAAATCCATTCTCAACTTTAGCAACAACCTTTTGTTAACTCCAAAGTTAAATTAATTTAAAAAAAGGTAATTGCACTCTTCATACTATAACTGCAGTCTGTGGTGTGGCGTAATAACTAAAGCTTAGGGCTGGTAATCAGAAAGTTTATGAGCGATCACTATTGTGCCCTTGAGCACTTAACCTTGGCTTACTCCAATGTATTCAGTGTACTGTAAGTCACTTTGAGTTAGTGTCTGCTGAATGACTACTTACCAGCTTAGAAAGATCCTACCCCCTAAGAAGTCTACTCCCAATACAAAAATGAAATAATTTGTTGTTAATGTCATTTGCACATAGGACATTATTGTATTATCTTGGATAACTGTCTTTTCTGTGGCACGCAGGTACTCAATGCAAGAAATGTATGAGGTTGTGGCCAAAGTAGAAGACTACCTGCTGTTCGTGCCCTGGTGCAAGCGTTCAGATGTTATATTCCGCCGCTCTGGATTTTGCAAGGCCAAGCTGACTGTGGGCTTTCCTCCTGTGGTAGAGAACTACACCTCCCTTGTTACTACAGTTCGCCCTCATTTGGTTAAGGTATATACATCAATTATAGTGGATCTGTTTTATGGACTGATGGCAGACCAATACTTTATAATACTGTTAATAATATTAATCTAGTGTATGAGCTGAAAGTTGTTTTTAACAGCATTGTTTTTTAATTTTTTGCATCTTAAGGCATCTTGCTCTGAAGGAAAACTTTTCAGTCACCTGGAGACGGTGTGGCGCTTCAGCCCGGGACTTCCTGGCTACCCCCGTACATGCACTCTTGACTTTGCTGTGAGTATTACAAACACAGTCTGGTTTATTATCCTCAGGTGAAGCTGGACTGCGGTGTATATTTAAACTTTAATATTAAATATTAATATTAAGTATATTTAAAGGGATAGTTCACCCAAAAATGAGAATTACGCTACACATACATCATCCGCTGGAATGCCACTCTCTCGTGAACACTTGTACGGCAGTTAGCGGAAGCTAGAGATTACGGTTTATAAAGTTTTAAATATGGATAGTTTTCTTACACAAAGGCATCGATTCACTTCAGAAGGCCTTTATTAACCCCGGAGCCGTGTGGAGTGCTTTTTATGATGGATGGATGCACTTTATTTTACTTCAAAATCTTGACCACTATTCATTGCCATTATAAAGCGTGGAAGAGCAAGGACATTTTTTAATAACTCCGATTTGTATTCGTCTAAAAGAAGTTCATATACACCTAGGATGGCTTGAGGGTGAGAAAATCATGAGGTAATTTTCATTTTTGGGTGAACTGTCCCTTTAAGGGTGCTTTCCAAGACTAATACTAGTGCTCATAATTAAAGATCACCCAAAAATGAAAGTTTTGTCATCTTTTACTTACCCAAGCCATAAGACTTTTGTTCATTTTTGAAATTTTTAATGAAACGTCTCACGTATCATGCAAGTACATTTGAGCTTAATAACCGGTGAGGTTTGAATTCCATTCACCTTTTCTTACATTTCAGAAAAGTAAAGATTTTTAAGCCTGGAACCACCTTTGAGATGAGCCATAACATTTATGAATTACAACATTTGATTCAAATCAGAAATTATTTGTAACTAATTAAAAAAAAAAAGACTGTGTAGGTGGCTTTTATTATGAGGAAATAAAAGATCTACTCATCCCATGAAGCATTACTAATACTGTAAATGAATCAGTTAGAGTTTTGTGTCTTGATTATGCTATACTACAAAAACACACTGCTTGGAAGATTTAATGGTAACATTGATGTTGCTGCAATGCTGAAACGAGATCCACCAATCAGTTTCATTGCCTCTGGAGTTTAACTGTTTATAAGTCATCACACTGACTTTCACACAAGCTTGTACTGCCATTTAACAACCTCAGAGCTTATGTTAGGTCTGTCTTGAAAGGCTTATGGGTTTTACTTATGGAAGCCTAGGTTTATAAATGTCAAAGTAAGACTGTCTGGGAATCAGTTGTTCAGCAAACTTCTGCCAAATGTTCATTCCCTACTTCTGTCTGTTCCTAGATTTCCTTTGAGTTCCGCTCGCTCTTGCATTCTCAATTGGCCACTGTTTTCTTCGACGAGGTCGTGAAGCAGATGGTGTCGGCCTTTGAGTGGCGGGCGTCCAAGCTGTACGGCCCGGAGACACAGATCCCACGCGAACTGATGTTCCATGAGGTCCACCACACGTAGTTCATTCCACAGCTTCAGATGGATGGGGGAGGGGTTGTTGTTCAGGGAACTGGGGGTTTTATTAAAAACATACATTTAGAGTATTACAAAGACAGTCGAGAGATCAGGGGCTCTGTGTGCCTGAATATCGTCAGTGCCTTGTCCAAACAAACCAGTTGATTTAAATGTTTTTATGCTAAAAAAATCATATGTGGCTGGATCTTTTCATGGAGGCCTTGATTGTGCCCACTGAGCCCTGCTCCACTACCTCTATGTTAACTTTTTAAAACCCATTATCAGTATGGCACTTTGAGCCGTATTTTTAACATGAGGACCTTGAGATGCTTTTTAAAACAGCTGCCAAAAACCATAACGGCTTCATGAATGGCACAATAGACAAAGGTCATGGGTTTCTTCGAAAGGACATTATTATGAGGTATTTTAAAGTGCATTATGGAAAGATACACAGTTTATATGACAGGTGAGTGATGTATTTATTAAAAAGCTTTTAGGTGATCCTTTAAGATTTCAAGAAAGGGATGAGGAGACTCAGCTTGAGTGCATGTGTCACGCGCAGAAGACTGACTGTTGCTGCAGCACAAATGCACAAAGTGCTATCAGGGTATCAAGGCTACACACTGGACTCAGGTCTTTTGTATTCTTGCATACCAGCTCAAAAAAGGGCTTGAAAAATAAACGCTGAGAGGTTGGAAAAGCATGTCCCTTTCACCAATTTTGTGCAGTTTAGATCGGGCAGTGGCGCTCCAGTTCACTCATTTTAAGTGTCCAGATTAAAGACAGCTTTTCTCTCCTAGAGGTGTGCAATATATTTGTATGTTGTTTTTAACAGACTGCTCACCCATCTACGATATCCTCTGCTTCTAAAAGGGCCCAAACTCACAGCGAACCTTTCCCAGACCTCTCATCTGATTGTAGTGAGGTATCCGTCGACACAGACCTTTAAAGATTCCAATTCATACCCTGCTCGCTTTCTCGTGCTTACTGCCTTTTACAGAGAAGGTTGCATTTTATTTATCATTATCTTAAAAACATGTATGCGAGTATCCTGTATTTATTTTGGTTATGGGTTAACCATGTGTACATATCCAATGTAAGACCACAGACTAAACTTTAGTGTACAATTGAGCTACAAAAAACATGGATAATCTTTTTTTTTTTCTTTCTTTCTTTTTGGGATATCTTCTTTTTGTTTGTTTTAATTGAAGTGTTTTAATGAGCGTGTTGTGGGTGAATGTGTATATATATATCCTGCCTGCATGGTTTATAAACTATTTTTATATGTAATACCTAGCCTTGTGCGTGTTTGTTTATCAACGTCTGGTTCTGACTAGTTTCCACACTTAAAATAGGATGATCATGTGAGGGATAATATTAGAAGGCTTCCGAGTAACCTGTGTTATGACCCCTAGTGGCCAGTGACAGTTCTAATTAACAAGAGATATGTCATACGACGGATGATAAAATTTTCATACATTTTAATCAATTAATTATGCAGTGGTGTAAATTTCATACTGTAGCATTTAACATTTGTCACCAGTGAGTGCTGAACAGTTACCAGAAATAATTATTTTGCATTATAACAGAATCATTTCTGAATTTCTATTATTGCACAAAACATGCATACTGCTCACAGTATACAACTTGAAGAAATACTATATAATACTAAATTAATATTATTAGTAGTATTGTTATTCCAAAACAGCAATTGGACCAAATGTATTAAGCTGAGAGAAGTTTTATTGTAATCTACAGGAACACACATTCATAAAATATTATTATTGGTAACTGATTAGACTTAGAGAAAGTTATTAAAACTCTTTTAAATGCTCCTTTATAATGCTTACTGATCATTAATGTACATTCAGATGTAAAGTTATGAGGATAAATATAACAATTTAAGTAACTTTTCAATTTTAATATATTTTATATTTAATACTGTGGTGGCAAAGCAGAATTCTGATGAATTTTCAATGTTTTGCTGAATAGAAATAAAAAAACTGTCACTTTGAAGCTGATCTTCTAGATACAATTCATTGTGACCATGTGCTGTCAGGTTCCAAAAAGGACAAAAAAGTATCATAAAAATGAGTTCATGTTTCATACATCTTTGCGTGATGAGCAGCCAATCATTTTTGTCATTCATTGGTAATTTCAACTTCACAGTAGCTTGCAAATCAAATGTTGCCTCTACAGTGTTGCCTCTATCACTTTTAGGTGAACATTTACTTATTAATTAAACGATGTATGAAATCAGAATCAACCTATTTCTTAACATGTTCCTGGTCGTATCGGTGCATATTATAAAGGAACACATTTTTGGCTTTGTAATAGTCTAAATGTAACTCACTTAACTTTTACGATGATTCTAAGGCCTTTTCAGACATTACCAAGGCTGCTGATGTTTCAAGAGGAGTAGTCTGGTATGAAATGCCCACTTTTCACAATCCAATCAGTTCTCAAAAATCAAGGCTCGGCCTTAGATGTGTGCCATTTTGTCGAATTAATAAGACGTGACAATGATAAATGTCATTAGTCATAGTCAGGCTATCACTACACTAATCTGTCACTATTATAAGTTGATTTATAAAAATATTTTTTAGTATAAGGTCTTCCTAAGAAAGCCACTGGTTGGCTAAGACATCAATGGGACGAAACTCATTTCTTTGTGAACACTGAATTTTATTAAATAAAAAATACAGAATTAATGAATAAATTGTACAAAACTTTGCCGAATGATTATTATTGCACATTCATAGAGAATGTAGCTTCAAAAAACAAACAAGTAATTATCTTAATGAACAGCATTCAGCATCAAACACTATTCTGTACCACTACTCAAAAGTTACATATTTAGAATAATTTCACACTAATTGGATTCAATATTTTGTTGGGCATACACTTGTGTGGCTGTTGTAAAAACCATCCCTCCACTCAACATTCTTACCAAACTCTAGTCTTGACCAAAAGATGTTCAACCCCTAGATTTAAAAGGAACAGTTCACCAAAAAAAAAAAAAAATCCTGTCATCACAATGTGATACTTTGAAAAAAAAAATGTCTCCAATGATGTTCAGTGTTGGTCCAATGTTGTTTTCAAAATATAATATATAGGTGTTCCACAGAAGAAGAAAAAAAAAACATAAGGGTGAGTAAATGGCAGGTTTTTATTTTTAGGAGAACCATCCCTTTAAGAAATGAAACCTGGAACACAGGAACACATTATCACGCAATTCTTTAAGCTTATAGCAACGCATTTCTAGTGAAAATTAATGTAACAATTAAAAGCAAAACAAGTACATGCTTCGTCACAGTTGTGTAATCCTCAAATGAGGGCTTTTTTTTTAAATGAAACAATGAAAAGTGTAAAAAAAAAAAAAAAAATGAACTGATCACTGAAGTGCATTTTTTTTTAAGATACAACTGGTCAAAGTTCCTTCTACTTCCTTGCTTATGAAGACAAACTTTAACCTGAACGTCTGGCTTTTAAAGCCCCTGCAGATGGTCGGATTCAAAACCAGCTATACGCACAATGACATTCGTACAACACACATAACAATATGCAATATGTTAAATGCACTTTCCCATTAGATGTTGGTGAGCACAATGTTACAGAACAGAAGGCAGACAGACTCTCTCTGGTCACATTATCAAGAACCTGTCTTTAAAGCAGTAGGGTGATATCTTCAGCCATGAGTAGAGAGATAAGACTGGACATAGTGGTAGAAGGATGGGAGACTGTAAGGTCCATTTCTTTTGCTCCAAGATCAGACCACCTTCATTCAATTTCGGCATGTTTTTCCAAGTCAAAAGGGAGGGGCAAATCATGTCCCCTGCCCTCAATCCTTTTACTAAAGTCAGTGCAGATCAGTTTAGAATCCCATGCCACCCATACCTCCCATGCCTCCCATTCCACCCATTCCTCCAGCCGGCATGTCCTTCTCCTCCTTTGGTATCTCAGTGACAACGGCTTCAGCAGTAGCCAGCAGAGATGCAACGCCTGCAGCATCTAGCAATGCAGTCCTCACGACCTGCAGGGGGAGACAAAGACAAACTTACTCAACATAAGGAGCATTAAAGGAACACTCCACTATTTTTGAAAATAGGCTCATTTTCCAAATTCTCTAGAGTAAAACAGTTGAGTTTCACCATTTTCGAATCCATTCATCTGATCTCCGGGTCTGGCGGTAGCACTTTTAGCTGCAGCTTAGCATAGATCATTGAATCGGATTAGACCGTTAGCATCTCGCTCAAAAATGACCAAAGGGTTTCGAACTATACTCTCATTCCAGCGTAATAATCAAGGAACTTTGCTGCCGTACCATGGCAGCGCCTGAAAATAGGCTAACTTCCGCCAACATAACCAATGTGACCACCTGCTTGCACAGGGAGCGTGCTGGGGCCTATTTTCAGGCACTGCGTAATATCATTGCGCCTGCTGCACCCATGGTACGGCAGCAAAGTTCCTTGATTATTACGCCGGAATGAGAGTATAGTTCCTAGCCACATCGGCCTAGAAAATCGCAACTTTTCATTTTCCGTCGGTCTTTGTACACGATGTAACTACAGAAGAGTCAAGTTTTAAATAAGAAAAATATTGAAACCCTTTGGTCATTTTTGAGCGAGATGCTAACGGTCTAATCAGATTCAATGATCTATGCTAAGCTACAGCTAAAAGTGCTACCGCCAGACCCGGAGATCAGCTGAATGGATTCGAAAATGGTAAAACTCAACTGTTTAACTCTAGGGGATTTGGAAAATAGTGGAGTGTTCCTTTAAGTTCTTGATGGGGATGCATCAACATTACAATTCTGGCTGATACTGATAAGTCAATAATTATTTTAATTTTACAGCCAATAACTGATGAATGGCAAATTTTAAAATTCAACACTATTTGTTAAAAGTAATAGTAAAACTAAACTAAAAACAATATAAAAGGCCACAAAAGAATTACATTATAATCTATTAGGCATCACAATGAAATACACTATGGTCAGTAACATTTTGTTTTAAAGAAATTAATGCTTTTAAGCAAGGAGCCATTAAACTGATCAAAAGTGACATTAAAACATTTATAAATGTTACAAAATGCTGTTCTTTTGAACTTTCAATTAATCAAAGAATTACATTTTCACAAAAATATTAAGATGCACAACCGTATATTAGAGTGATTTCTGAAGGATCATGTGACAATAAAGACTGCTGAAAATTTTGCATTGCCATCACAGGAATACATTATATAAAATAATTAAATATTACATAAGACAGTTACTTTAAATTGTAATAATTTTTCACAATAGCTGCATCCTCCGGAGGTCGCATTTGTCAGCAGCATACATCATCGAAGCAGTAATAATAAAACTGACTGTTATTCTTCTTGAGGTGCAAAATACTGTAATGTCTTTCTTACTTTGCAGCGTAATGAGGCTTTTCTTAAATGAGGCAGCCTCACTGATGCATGCCACTGACAAATGCAACCTCCTCTGTATTTCTGATATACAAAAAATTAAAATAAAGTAATAAATGCAGTCTTGGTAAACATAAGACACTTCTTGCAAAAACATCAGACTGACTCCAAAAATTTGAACATTAGTGTTAGTGTATATAACGTCGACCAATATTGTAATAATATGTCAGATATTAATTAATAGAAACCGCTTTGACATCTTTATTACTGATTTAAACCGATAAGTTTGTGAATTACATATACACACCTTTGTGGGGTCAATAATGCCTCTTTCGACCATGTTGACATATTCTCCATTCATAGCATCATATCCAATCTCTGGAGCGCTCTGCAAGATCTTCTCCACCACCAGAGAGCCCTCAACTCCTGCATTCTTGGCAATAGTCACTGCAGGAATACGAAGCGATCTGCGAATAATGTCGATCCCTTTAAAAGCAAAAAAAAAAAAGTCAGTTTTGAGAAGTTAACAGGGTTATTTCTTACAGGTCATCTGGAGGAATAGATCAACACTTCAGTCTTTACCAATCTTTTGATCATTATTGGCTGGTTTGATGTTGTCCAGGGCTGGGATACAGCGTAGCAGGGCACATCCTCCTCCAGGAACGATTCCCTCCTCAACAGCAGCTCGAGTGGCGTTCAGTGCATCAGTGACACGGTCTTTCTTCTCATTCACTTCAACGTCACTTGTACCTCCAACCTAATAAAGAGAATGATAATTTTGGATAATGATGAAGTATACATTATACTAATAAAAGATGCTACACGCTTTCTGCTTTCATACCTTAATCACAGCCACTCCATCAGAGAGCTTGGCCAGACGCTCGTTGAGTTTCTCCTTCTCGTAGTCACTGCTTGTGCTCTCCAGCAGTTCAGCGATCTCATTCACACGCTTTTCAATGGCTGCTGGATCACCGCGGCCTTTGAGGAGCATTGTGTCATCCTTTGTCACGATAACCTCTCCGACTCTGCCAAAGTCATGTATCTGGATATCCTCAATGGCCAGACCCACAGCCTCACCACCAAACACCTGAAAACACACAGATCAGGTTTGATAACAGACTTTATGATGTTATTATGGGGTATGGCAACTACCACATGAGTTGATACATGCCACAATACAATATGTTAAAGCATTACATAAATTAGATATTTTAAGCGAGCAATTAATTCATGTAATGAATTCAGATGAAGACAAAAGCCTAGGCACATACCGTGCCTCCAGTGGAAATGGCCATATCCTGCAGCTGGTTTTTCCTGTTGTCACCGAATCCTGGAGCCTTGACTGCAACGACCTGGAGTCCAACCTTCAACCTGTTGGTGAGTTTTAGCATTGACCTTTAACCCAGAATCTTTAAATAAAAGACTATTCTTAAACCTCAAAAGGACCATCCCTTACGAAAAAAAAAAAACCCACGAATATTCTGAAAGCTGTTTGGAGATTCCATATTCAGAATATATATTTCTGGAAATCGGTTTAATAAAACCTTATTCTATCTCGTATTTATCCATTCCAAGCATTTCTTGCGAACTTCATGTTGTTGTGCTAAGGTGTTTTTAGAGACAAACCTGTTGAGGACCAGAGTGCTGAGTGCCTCTCCGTCCACATCTTCAGCAATGATGACCAGAGGCTTGCGATGCTGGTTGGCAATTTCCAGTGCTGGCACGATGCTCTGTACACTTGAGATCTTCTTCTCACTCAGAAGCAAGTAAGCATCCTGGAACTCACACTTCTGGCCTGCAAACAGAGAATATATGCTGTTGTCATTCCAGCATTAATACTGGTATAAACACATGACCTTCTAATACAAAACACACACCTTTGGCTGTGTTGATGAAGTATGGAGAAATGTAGCCACGGTCGAACCTCATGCCCTCAATGATTTCAAGCTCATCATGTAGGGTTTTACCATCCTTTAAACAAGAATTACAGCCCAAGTGTGAGGTATTTTAAGGATCAAACCATCATTCCACCTGAACTAAAATACTACTTCTACTGTAGCAGCCTACCTTCACTGTAATAACACCCTTGCGGCCCACTTTCTTCATAGCATTGGAGATGATGGTACCAACTTCAGTGTCTCCATTGGCAGAAATAGTGGCCACCTATACCAAAGAAAGATTGACAGAAGCAAAAAGTAAAAAAAACAAAACATATTTAGTGCTCATTTTATAGGGCACTTCTTACCTGAGCAATTTCCTCTGGTGTTGTGACCGGCTTGGAGAGTTTCTTGAGTTCATTGATGATTTCTTCCACTGCCATCATGACTCCTCTACGGATCTCCACAGGGTTGGCGCCTTTGCTGATGGAGTCAAATCCCTCCTTGGCAACAGCACGGGCCAAAACAGTGGCAGTCGTGGTGCCGTCTCCAGCCTCCTCGTTAGTGTTGTTGGCCACATCCTGTACCAGCTTCGCCCCAATGTTCTTATACCTATCCTTCAGGTCGATACTTTTGGCAACTGTGACACCATCTTTGGTGACTTTGGGGCTGCCCCAGCTCTGTTCAATGATAACGGTGCGACCCTGAAGGAGAGAGGCAAATCTAGTTGTTTCTGCCATTAATGATTACAAATGTGACTTTAAGAGGAGTAACGTATTAGCTGTTCCCCTGGCAACTGAACAGTCATTGAACTCGGCATACCTTTGGTCCCATGGTGACGGCCACAACATCAGCCAGCAGGTCAACGCCTTGGAGCATCAGTGCCCGGGCATCTGCTCCAAACTTGACGTCCTTGGCATACGCACGGGTCAGGTGTGGGGCCAGCGCCCTGCACACTGGCCTCATCTGTTTCATCACACTGGGTAAACGCAGCATTTCTATGAGAAAAAGAGTAGAAGCAGAACTTTTTTTTTCAGAAAAAAAAAGGTTATTCGTGATAGAAGTGATTTCTACTTCATCAGAATAAAAAAATAAAGACGGTTTTCAGAAACACTCAAATCATTTAGACCAGGGGCCCAATTTTCAAGGGCCTTTTATCCAGTTTTTTGTGATTTACTAGATAAGCATTAAGAATAAGGATTGAAAAAAAATTTGAACACTCAACTTCTACCTGGAAAATATTTTTGAGTTTGGCACGACAAGAAAAAAAATACATATTCTTTATAAAAAAATAAAAAAATGCCCACACGATTTTATTAATTTACATGACTTTTAGAAGTCTGGAATCACACTTTGAGAATGAGGCTTTCTCATGTATTCATGTTTTCAAAGGCCATAGGAAGATGAAATAAAATTATTTATTTTTAGTTGTTTTGTCATTTAAAATAATCATCTTGAGGCACCCTCAGAATTTCCTCCTGGTTCCCAGGTTGAGAACAACTGATTAGACAAACAGGTAGCCCCGCCCAAATCCCGTGGCATTGGCTGATGTTGGCAAAGAGAGGTTTTTGATTGGCTGATGCCTGATAGTCGTCGAAATCTGATATCTGCCAGGCATTAGAGACATTTTATGCATTATATTCAAACTGCATGATATTCAACCCCCCCCCCAAAGCCACTGAAAAAAAATTCAATTCTTGTGTCGAGGTCACATGAGAACAAATCCGGATGCCAAAAATTAGTCTTTGCCCCCGCTGGTACCTGAAAGCGTTATTGAATTTTTGCCTGATTCATTCATTCATTAACTTATCCTCATCATATTTTGTGTCAAATATATCAAAGCTTTCCGTTAAAACATGCTCTAGAAAATATGAGGAGATAACCATCATTGGCATGGTTCGCCTGGACAGTTACTACAATGTTTCGAAAAGCCAGATCATCAACCATAAAAAAAGAAGGGAAGAGTTTTAAAAAGCAAGGATAATAGGTAATAATTACAAGAAACTGAACTAATCATGTAAAGTACACGAGATTGTGGGTCTCTCATCCACCCCACGTGTGTTCAGGGCGTCACAAGGTCAAAATCACGACAGAGACGGAAACGATCCCTTCATCTCCATGCCTTCAAGTTACAAAGCTCCCGGGTTATTCCTTTTGTTTCAGCAAAATTAACCTTTGTAGCCCTGACACCGATGAAATATTCCATACATAACATGTGAAAAATTCTTAGGCCTCAATATCATAGAATTTGTTATAGTTAGCAGCATGCAAGCTATAACCACCACTTCATTTCACTTAAGACTGAACTGTATTATTTTGCTCATAAAGCAGTAGTCAAGGCAGCAGATATATAACTACCAAGCAATGCATGTGATATGCATAATATATTGGTTGCTCTCATGCCAGTTATTCAGACGAACACCATCAGCAGCTGCCATAAAAGTATAGTTCTAGAATGCGACATGATTAAATGACAGCTAGTTACACAATAAACATGCGCAATGTTACTTACAACTCCACAAAACCAGTTCTAGCATTACGAAATGGTGTTACGTTCCATACCTGCCTCTTTGATCTCATTAATCTTTATATTACCAGGCCAGTAAATTGCGTTGTGCAGTATAGTATGTTTATAGGCTTTTATAAATGAGGAGAATGCTATGACTGACTTACTGCAGAGTGATCTGGAGGTAAACGAAAGGATGCGTGTGTCCGTCAGTACAGCAGACTGAATGCTAGAAGAAGAGAAGCCGCTTTAGAGCTGCTGCAGTTTCGCTGAACTCACATGTGTTCTTCATCCGGGTAACCTCCCTCCGCCCCGGCATCTGAATAACCCAGTATTATCAAACATTTGATACGCATTGTGCCCTTAAATACATAGATGCTTTCATTTGCTTTTTTTGATTAAAATGTCATTCAACATATTTCGTTTATACTGAAGGAACATATCAATCAAATAAATTAAAATAGCCCATTAAATGATTGTTATGCTCGTTCCGGGGCGTCAAGTTCGAGAATTTTCGCAGATTCTATTGGAGAAAAAAGACGTCAGAGGTCAAGATTGTGCAACAAGAAAAATTATTGCATTTTACAGTTTGTTTTATTTGGTTAAAAGTCTATCATATTAATTTATATAAGTCAATATATTTGTATTTATGTTGTATATTTTTTTATTTCGTATTTAGAGAGAGTATTATTTATTTTATTATTTAGGTAGCTTTTCACTCCCTTTCTTTTGTTATTTAATCCATTTTAATTCTGCATTCTTTGTCGACATATGTTACGTTTGAATAACTTGTAACTGTTCTCTGCACTGAATCCATAAATAATAATTACAATTATTACAGTCGTTAAGTGCTATGTCAAGCATATAAACACTTGGTTTCCAAACTAACAGTGCCTTTGAAACATGTAAAAAAATATTCAAATGTCTTTATGTAACGTGGCGATCGAGGAATATTCTAGAATGCGGGACGGGGGTCGGTAAGCGTTACCTTTCGGCGCATGCGCAGTGCCCTTGCAGACATTTCTTCTTCTTCACGTGGATCGCAGGAGTGAAGTGGTCCAGTGTGACTGTCTTATGCTGATCTGCCGGACGCGCTTTTTCATAAAGATCAGCTAAAATGGTAAGACGCGTATGTTCATTTATCTAGCTGAGTGAGTTGTTTCTATAATTATTTGACTTGTGTGACTGAGATAGCGCAATGTTTTAGAACCCTCCATCGATTGCAGCTGCAAGGTCACGGTTAGGAATGGATTCGTGCTCTGAGTTAATATAACCGAATGATGCGATGCTAAGTTTGTTACTTAGTACACGCAATGTTTGTGAGAAAGGTTTAAAATGGCTGGTTTGCTGTGAGAAGGATTGGTGATTTCACATGTAACTCCCGTTTGCTTTCATGTAATCTTATCAAGTCGTTGGTTTATAGACAATTATTGTTTAAAAGGTGGTATATTTATTTGACAACAAATCCAATTTTATTTTATATGTCAGTCTGTAGAATGATAATTTCTGTTCACGCGTAGAATGTATTTGTATTGCAGGCATCAGTAATATCTTGCATGTGAAAACTCAACATATTTCCATTATCATAACTTCAGGTTGTCACACTCTGCTCGGCTCCAAGATCATTACAACCAATAGCGTTTCAGCAAGATATGAACTTCCGGGTCATTTTGAATGGAGGCGAACACATGTGCATTGTGATGTACAGTAACTGTGATTCTTTTGTCTTCGGTTAAATTGAGGCGTAGAGATGAAATATTATCTTAAGAAAGGTTGGCCGTTTAGTTGTCTGTATTAACCTTTTTGATAAATGGCCATATAGCATATTAATTAAAAATGCTTATACTTTATTGGTTACCAGACAATAACGAAAGACATTTGTGACAAATTTATGAATTGCCTTTAAATGTATTATGAGGCCAGACGAAATGCACAACTGATTTATTCTAGAATCTTCTACATTCCTAACATTCAGCCTTGGGGTTTATCATGTTGCCTGTCCTTTTGTCCTTCAGAAGGATAGTAAACTTTTACAAAACCTCCAAACTTCTCTTCTCCCCCACATGAACCCTCACCATCTCCTATCCCATCTACTCTCCCTCACACATGACCTTCACTCAAGGACACACACACATATATATATATCTGTTCTTGGACAAGCAGCTGCTCTTGTCTTTGAAACTTTGTGAACAGTGACAGTCAGAGCTTTTTCTCTCCAAGGTATCTGTTTTAAGTATGCATCGATCTAATTTAGTAGCCTAAAATTATGTGTAGAAGGTAAACCAAAGATTTTAAGAAGTCAACTGAAGTCAAGAACGTATAGTAGTGCATTTTAGAAAAGCATTACGTGGAGGCCTGCTTTTTTTAAAGTAAATGTATCCAAAATAGTTTTTGATTCATATTATTTTAACACTTTTGATCATAGATTGACAATTTAGCAAAAACTGAAGAGGAGAAGGAAGACTCTTTGCTAGTCTGTAATGCTCTCTAGTGGTAAATCTTTGGAACGCTGCTTTGTAGTGTTGCAAAACATGCATTGATTATTTCTACACTGTACTAAGCATGCCTTTGCCCCAAAGCAGGCTTTCCGGAAATTTCTTCCCATGTTCGACCGCGTGTTGGTAGAGCGGCTAGCTGCAGAGACTGTGACAAAAGGAGGCATCATGATTCCAGAGAAGTCTCAAGCCAAAGTGCTGCAGGCTACAGTGTTAGCCGTGGGTCCTGGATCCACCAACAAGGTAGCTTTTTTTTACACTTTCTGATTTAAGCATTTCTTTACAGTGTGTGAGATAGAGGCTGTACCTCAGAGTTTAAATGCTGTCTGTTTTTTAGGATGGGAAAGTAACACCTGTCTGTGTCAATGTTGGGGATAAAGTTCTGCTGCCGGAGTATGGAGGAACTAAAGTTATTCTTGATGATAAGGTTAGAACGTTTTGCCATGATTAGATCATCAAATGATCGATTTGTTTTTACTTTTTCATTATGTACTTCTTTGTATAAATTAATATGTATCCATTATTTAGCCCATTTTATAGCTCTTGGCATTTTATTATAGACCTTAGTCAGGTTAGACACCATATTAAATATATATATAAGGTCTATATAAAACATGTAACCAAAGTAATTTTTTATAATTTGTATAATATTGACTTGATTTTACAATGACCATTCTTATATTTTTATTTTCTTTTGTAGGACTATTTCCTGTTCCGGGATGGAGATATTCTTGGTAAATATGTAGAATGAAGTCTGCTTGTTCCACAACCATCTGTGTCAATCTGGAGTTCATAGAGAGAATGGTTGTTCCATGTCTGTTTTCTTTTTTTTTTCTATGTCACTCAATTGTAAATAAGTATGATCAAGTTTTGTTTAAAATAAAGTGATGTTGATGTTTCATCTTGCTTCATGGAACAGTTTGAAATTGAACACGTGAATGCTGAAACATGGAAATGGACTCTAAATTGTGTGGATTAGGATACACACAAAATGAATTGCAATTACTTTATATTCCATATTCATGAACGGCTCGTTTTCGTGTTTGGTCAAGTATGAATTGTTCTTTAATTCTAACTTTCTAGAAGTTTATAATGGATTTTTTATTTTATTGTGATTATAAAGTAATTAGTGAACTAATTATAGGGGTTGAAAATTAATGCGTTTTACAGAACTTTTTATTCCCTGAATAATTTCCTTTGAGTTATGAATATGTGCTGCAGGATGTGATCAGAAGGTATAACTAAAATAATTATTGTACAGTGCCTTCTAAAAGTAACCGAACTCCTAGACCTTTTTATCACAATTATATAATAAAAGTGTTTTTCAACTGCCATGACATTTTTATTCATTAAAAAAGATTAAAATGTAAAAAAGAGGCTTTTTCTTATTTGACGTGATTTAGAATAATCAGTAGGTGCATATCTACAGTATTATTAATGAATATATGTAAGAAAGAAACAAATATTTGGTAGCACACTCTATGAATTTTGGATTACTGTGGCTATCATTTAAATAAAAAAAATGCATAGAATAGATCATTGATTTGTCTTCCGAGATGAAATTCATTTTCACAGTGGGTACATATCTAACACAAAGACAACTGCACAGTACATATGAACTTATCACAATACAATAAAAAAATCACAACAAATGCAAGAGTGTAAGATGATGGCTGATTTCCTGTGTTTAAGGCACGTATAGCTATAGGAACAAAACTTTTACTGTAGTTAGTCTTCCTGCACATCGGTAATTATACCTTCGGCCAGAAGAAAATGGGCTCAAATACAGATGGAGTGGGTGATCTGGATCATTTAGGATTAAATGTGCTTTCCAAATCATAGCTAAAGTGACACAGTGACAGTCTGATAATTTAGGAGTAGGAATAGAAATAAATATGAATGGACCCAAGGCTTTGTGTTTGTACAAGAATGTCCTTGAGTCCTTTAAAAAATAAACTTCATGGCTAATAATCCCTGCAGAACTCCATTAGTCAGGTTTTTTTTTTGGAGTGGCTAGATGGAAGGAGTGAAAGCCATTTGAGATGCCACCTGGAGTTTCCCCACAGGTCAGGGGCCAACTACATAAACAGCTTATTACAGTCATCCGTTTTTGTTTGTTTGTTTTATCAGTTGCATAACATCTTTGATTCAAATTTGAGAATAAAAGTGAGACTGATTAGCCCGCTAGTCGGTCAGACTAGTTCGTCTTAAGTATCAACATAATGGCTGTTAATACAACAGGCCCCAGGTCAGTTAAAACAGTTTAAATACAGTAATACAATGATATTAATACATGTTAATTGTGACTTCATTTGTTGTCCAATATTTGGTCACTGTATCGGAGTTCTTCCTGTAGTAGCTCTACTCGTCCATTGGGGGCGCGCTGTCAATCAAACTAAATCTGTCGAGATGGTCATGGCGGAGGGCACAGCTGTTCTGAGGAGGAATAGACCAGGCACTAAGGCGAAGGTAAAATGAACAACGAGTAACACTTAAAAGCGTTCTCTAAACTCAATCTCACTTAATATGTTCGTAGAGAATATTCTAATGGCAAATTACATTTTAAAAAAAGATTTGTTCTCCTGCGAGCGGAAGCCGCAGAAATGCTAAAGAGCTAAGCTAGCAGTTAGCCGAGAAAACGAATGATTCCCAAATGGAGGGTTTTAGCTGAATATCCTGTTCAATTTAATTGGTCATAATAGGATTTATTTTCCTTTTTGAAAGTAAAGTACTTCGTGTTAAAGTTGTATTGCAAAATGCTTTTGCTGCTGTTGAGCTGGGATGCGGTTTTGTGGCATGGTTAGGTTAAGGGGTATGCAAAATATATTATGTATGTTCATATTCAACAGTCTAAATATAGATGTAATTACATGCTGTTTTTGTAAATATACTATGTAATTCATAAGCACATTTCATAAAACGGAGTATCGGCTTTGCTTCTACTGCACTGCCTATTGTCAAGTTATTGTCCTGCCTATTTAGGCATCATTTCACAATCCTGAACCTCTTGAAAAGTAGGAAAACACTTCAGTCATGAAAATTATTTGGTAAAAAAACTATTTTACCAAATATTTTTGTGCTGTATTTTTCTGCTTAAAGCAATTGCAATCAGGAATTGCTACCCATCTTTGAAAGCAGCTCAGAGTTTTTGGAGTCATTACTTAATTTCAAGTGAATGTTAAGCTTGATAAATGACAGTGGTGATGACGAAGCAACTACTGTTTATTCAAACAGCATTTCCTGCTGTGGTCAGTAGGAGGCATCTTAAGACAGTTTCCTAAAAAGGACAGTGAGAACAGCGTCAAATAGACACTTTATGAAAAGATCATCTCTTTCCCACAGAATGAGACTTTCTTGTGTCACCGCTTCACTCGTTTCGTGATGAAGTACAACCTCATGTCTAAGGACAACCTCATTGTGCCAATCCTGGAAGAGGAAGTCCAGAGTGCCACTGCTGGGGAGAGTGACGCCTGAGCTGCATCTCGTGCATTTTGAGCCTCTAGCATCCAGACAGCAGAGGCATACAACTTTAGTCATTTGACATATGCTACTTTTCCACTCACTAATACTTCGTTTGATCCAAATTTCATCATTCAGCTGTAACAATCAAAATGCTACATCGACAGCTCCTTGTACATATCTCACTCCATCTCTATTGTAAATCCTGCTTAACCAGTAAAAATTTCCTTTATTTTTTCCCCTCACTAGACTATAAATGAGTCTGGTGATATTCACCGTCTTTTCCCTCGTTAAGTTATTACATGGGTGAAGGGCTCTTATCCAGTTCGCTTTGTCCTTTTTTTTGTTTGTTTTTTTTAACTAAAATGTATGGTATTTTCATTGTCAATTGTTAATAAAAGACTTGTACCTAGTCTACGCTTATTCATTAGTTTTTTATGCCATGGTCAACTGCTAAGCGACAACACAAACAGCCACTTTGATATGAGGTAAATACCCATTTAATAAAACATTACAAAAACAGCCTGAAACATGTTCAAATACTACAGTTGGTAAATAATACTGATCAGTTCTTGCATATTAGATGTTAAATATCTTGAGCTCAGCTTCTGGGATTGAAGGAACATCTCATTAGTTTCACCATGGCTTTAACATTTACAGCAGCTTGATAGTCTGTTTTGTGAACTAAAATGTGCTTATTCTATTCTGCCATTCCTCAAAGAGGGATAAACATGGTCAAGGCAACATAAGACGTGAAAAATACAACCCTTAACATGGTTAAAATTCTACAAGAATTCTAAGGTGGCAAAAGCAGCACCACTGCAGCTCAGTTTGAAAAATCCAGCCAGATAAATCGAATTTGACCACCTAGCTGGGAAGAACTAGTCAGTTTATACTAAACAAAAGGAAGTACCCTGCTCATAGTCCCATAGCAGTTATTGAACTGAAATGCTGCCACTTAACATGCAAATCATAGTGTTATTACTTTTCCCTTTTGGGTAACGATGAAATTTCAAGCTCTAGCACCACTTGAGCTCACGGCACATATCAGATAAACCAGACTACAGCATCAAATTCAGCATTTAGTACAGGCTAGTTCATGGATTCCAGCCTGAAGCTCTGTAGGTTTACAGTGCATATGCATTTTCCCTCAAACACAAAAAGCATCTCAAGCTAAATGCAGCGTTCCTGATGTTTTCACTCTTAGGCCTGGAAAGTTTCTGCAAGAAAATGTAAGCATGTTGCAAATCTGCACACCAAGTAAACGTTTGCGTCCTGCAGAAGGGCTGTTTGGACACTCAGTTCCTGAGTTCGTTACGTTGAACTGTTGCAGGTGAACAAAACTGAATTGTCAGCTGGTTTGGAGTAAAAAAGAATAGCAAAAAATGAACAGTGAGGAAGGACACTCACAGTGATTAGGAAAAAAAGAGTGTTGGAGCTTGACAAATGTGATGTGAACTGGACATGTGGTATTGTGTGAGTGCTGTGAAATGCTGTTGATGTAAATAACTGAATTTCAGTGCTATTTTTGATACTTTGTCAAAGTATCATTGCACATAAACTTTGTGCTTTCAATTAAAAATAAATGAGTAAATAAAACCGGCCTCTGATACGTTATGGCTTGTTAAATTATTTACAAAACGTTAAAAGTGCTATGAGTCTGTTTCTAATACAGGAACACAAATCTCTTGTGGTCTGGTGATGTGGTAAATTCTAGGGCAGCTGCCACTCTCAACCGCCAAAGATTTCTGACAGAACTTGAAAGAAATTGCATCTTTGAGTTGGTCCATCACATACAGGTGACTTCTGCAGCCCCGTCGTCCGGCTCAAATCCTCCCTCATCTAAATGGGACAGCACACTGGAATACCCCCCTCCAAACACAGGGAAACCGCCGATTCCCCCGGAACATGGAGACGACAGCTCTGTGTGCGGTTCATCCACGCCCCGACTCACAGAGTGACTACATACCTCTCGCCGCGTAGATCCCTTGAGGAACAAAAACAAGAGGGTTGAGATGCAAAATAATGTCAAAATCTGTCAATACTGCAATTTTTGGTAAATTTTAGAGAACAAATGGATTAAAAGATTTTAATGTCCTTGTATGATTGTTTTTTTTATTCATAAAAAAATATTGTTAAAGGTGACCTATTATGCCCCTTTCTACAATATGTAATATAAGTGTCAGGTGTCCCCAGAATGTGTCTGTGAAGTTTCAACTCAAAATACCCCACAGATCATTTATTATCTCATTTTGAAAATGCCTATTTTGAGAGGAAGCAGAAACACTGTTTTCGTGCATGTATCTTTAAATGCAAATGAGCTGATGCTCCCCGCCCCCTTTTCCAGAATAGGGCTGTTCCTTTACAGCTTTTAAGTCAGATACTCTGATAAAAAAAAACATCTGTTTAGTTTTGATTGTCTATCGCGCTGAAATCATGCGTTTTAAAGCCATATCAGTTTAAACTTCTGATATAGGGTTTTCTGAGCGCACACATCCGAAGCACGCGCACAGAAAGCGGCTGTCATAGCATGCAAGTACTAAACTAAGCTCTCTTTCATGTCTTATTGCGCTTAAACTGTCAAATACAAAAAAATTGTTAAAAACACACGAGTTACAAAAACAGTCGGTTATGTCTGTGAAGGTAAACAGCTGGGAAATAAATCTCAGGTTTATTTTAGATCTGTGTGGCAGCAGCGTAATAAACAGTAAATAAATAAATCCACTGCTGTCTTGTCTCCTCTGAGGTTGGTACTCTAAATAGTGTTCTGTGCTCGTCTGTGCAGCTAACAATAGAACAGTTAGGAGCATGCTTAGTTTCTGCCATGACGTTAGAACTGGTACACCGTTGTGGCTTGCGAAAAGTGTGGCGCCGTGAGTGGAAATGTGCATATTAAGGGGCGGTGATATTATAATAAGATCCCTTTGCCACGTCACAGAGGGAGTGAAATCTGACGCGCTCGTCTTTTCAGACACTTGCAGAAAAAGGCTTCCCAAAACAAAGTTACTGGGTTAATCTTTTTCACGTTTCCTGGGTGAAAACGTCAGATTTTCATGATATGTCACATTTAACTGAAATTTTAAAAATTATTAATTTTTAATAAAGCTAAAATAAAATATAAATATTAGAAAATCTAATGTCTTTTTATTTGTATTTATTAGTTTTAGTTATGTTAATAATTCATGGTCAACTGAATGATAATCAGAAGAGTTGCCTTGGCAACTAGCTGAAATAAAATGGCTTAATATTTTATTTTAGTTAATATTTAATTTGTTTCAAGTAATGATATTGTTTTAGCTGATGATGATAACCTTTCTGTTAACTAACTGAAACAAGCTACTAAAGCACTAAAATGACTAAAGCTTAAACTAAACTAAAATAGAAATAAAAATGAATTAACACTAAAAAGCAATTAAAAAAAACTAAAAGCACAACAAAATCACTGAAGTAATAAAATAAAAACTGAAAATATACAAATAAAAGCCAAATCAAAATACGAATAAATACAATAAATGTATATATGAATATAATACTAAAATAACAAATGTTTGTGAGTGGTTGTTCAAAATTGTAAAAATTTTGGTTGAACTATCACTTTAAAAGTTGGTCTTCCTCAAAAAAAGGGACTGCAAATAGAAAATGGTGTCCTTGAAATATGCCTGATAGACTAAATTACAAGTAAAGCAACAGATTTACAAATGTAATTGTTTAAAATGACATTAGCAAACAGGCACCTGGTTGTGCTGTGGTACCGTTTGGCCTTTGGCGGGTCTTTGCAGGAAGACAACTTGCTTGGTGGCGAGATTCCCTTCGCTGCAGGAAAAGACAAATACGGTGATGGGGTGTAAAGAAACATGATTATATGGCTTGTACTGTGAGGGTCCCACCTGTCATGGCGAATAATTGGGGTGGGCAGCACACACGTGAGCAGCCAGCCGAATTCTGCTAATGTGTGGAGCAGAGGACCATAGTCTGTCTTTACATCTGAACCCTGTGACACAAACAGGAAATCATTAAAGACAACATAAAATGGCACACACTTAACTTCCTTCATGTGATAATTTGACACCTTTTAGGCATTTCATACATGCAGTCACACCTCTATAACGGTCCACTGTTCCACTACAATAGTGTCATTTGCAGGGGGCGCTATGCTTTTCTCCTCATAGACAAACAGCCCCTCTAGAGACCTGGGCACTGGCTCACCTGTAAAAACAACCATTATACGTCTACATCATACTGTAGGAACTAGTAAATGACAATTCACAGCTAGATTTTTACATCGTTATGTCTGGATGTTCATTTAATCCTTCAAATGCCTAACCTGGAGCATGAGTATTATTGAAGATTTCCATTTATCATTATTCAGATCTGAATGTTAAAAGTGACCCACTGAACCACTGAGACAAAATGTGTAGCTCTTATTTAGTCAGTGCTGGAAGTATGTCAATGACCTACAAAAGATAATGAAACTGAACTACTTCACAGCTAGATAAATCCATGTGCACCAACATGTGTGAGAGGATGAAAGAAGAGTGAATAAGATTGTAGAGCCAACACTGCGAATATTACAGAGAACTTTTCTGCAATTAAATTATACATCCTTTATAATATATACAGGTAGACAACATACACATATAATAATGTTCAAAAGTTTGGGGTAGGTAAGATTTAAATAATAATAATACTTTTATTCAGCAAGGATGCATCAAATTTATCAAAAGCGACAGTAAAGACATTTGTAAGATTTCTATTTTTTTTTTAAATGCTGTTTTTGAACTTTCTATTAATCAAAGAATCCTGAAAAAGCATGTATCCACAAATAACATTTAACTGTTTTCAACATTGATAATAATTTTTAAAAAAATTCTTAAGCACCAAATCAGCATATTTGAATGATTTTTGAAGGATCATGTGACACTGAAGACTGGAATATTGACTGCTGAAAATTCAGCTTTATCATCACAGGAATGAATGACATTTTAAAATAGAAAAGAGTTATTTTTAATAATATTTCCCAATGTTAATTTTTCTAGTGTATTTTGAAAAAGAAAAAAGAAAAAAGTATCCTTGGTGAGAACGAGATTTCTTTCGATTGAAAGTCTTATTCCAAAATGACCACCAAATTAACATTCACACACATTATATCCAGTACACGCATATTAAACATATACATATGGGAACATATGACATGGGAAGAGCGAGATTATAGAGCTACTTTGTAAACTGCTTTTCATGTTCAAAATTTACAAGCTCTAGATGTCTCAAACATACACACACATCTGATTTAGCTCCTATTAGTCTGGTGTGAAACAGGAAGCACGGTCGTGAGGTTAGGGACGTGAGCTCTAAATTTAGTTGTGGTGGGAGACAGGAGAAGGGAAATATGGCTTTGGTTAAAGATAGGGAGATGTGGAGGATGTATAAAGACGAGGATTAAAAAGATAACTTTTGAGAATGAAAAGATATACTTGGTTTAAAAAACAAACAACAAAGAAAATCAGATGACAGGGCTTCTGGATTGGTAAAAACAATCAGGTAACTCCTTATATGATCATCTTAACGTCTTCCTTAGTCAATGACCTACAAAAGATAATGAAACTGAACTACTTCACAGCTAGATAAATCCATGTGCACCAACATGTGTGAGAGGATGAAAGAAGAGTGAATAAGATTGTAGAGCCAACACTGCGAATATTACAGAGAACTTTTCTGCAATTAAATTATACATCCTTTATAATATATACAGGTAGACAACATACACATATAATAATGTTCAAAAGTTTGGGGTAGGTAAGATTTAAATAATAATAATACTTTTATTCAGCAAGGATGCATCAAATTTATCAAAAGCGACAGTAAAGACATTTGTAAGATTTCTATTTTTTTTTTAAATGCTGTTTTTGAACTTTCTATTAATCAAACAATCCTGAAAAAGCATGTATCCACAAATAACATTTAACTGTTTTCAACATTGATAATAATTTTTAAAAAAATTCTTAAGCACCAAATCAGCATATTTGAATGATTTTTGAAGGATCATGTGACACTGAAGACTGGAATATTGACTGCTGAAAATTCAGCTTTATCATCACAGGAATGAATGACATTTTAAAATAGAAAAGAGTTATTTTTAATAATATTTCCCAATGTTAATTTTTCTAGTGTATTTTGAAAAAGAAAAAAGAAAAAAGTATCCTTGGTGAGAACGAGATTTCTTTCGATTGAAAGTCTTATTCCAAAATGACCACCAAATTAACATTCACACACATTATATCCAGTACACGCATATTAAACATATACATATGGGAACATATGACATGGGAAGAGCGAGATTATAGAGCTACTTTGTAAACTGCTTTTCATGTTCAAAATTTACAAGCTCTAGATGTCTCAAACATACACACACATCTGATTTAGCTCCTATTAGTCTGGTGTGAAACAGGAAGCACGGTCGTGAGGTTAGGGACGTGAGCTCTAAATTTAGTTGTGGTGGGAGACAGGAGAAGGGAAATATGGCTTTGGTTAAAGATAGGGAGATGTGGAGGATGTATAAAGACGAGGATTAAAAAGATAACTTTTGAGAATGAAAAGATATACTTGGTTTAAAAAACAAACAACAAAGAAAATCAGATGACAGGGCTTCTGGATTGGTAAAAACAATCAGGTAACTCCTTATATGATCATCTTAACGTCTTCCTTAGGAAGAGCTAAAGAGGATGTTGACATCTTCCTTTCACAAACACAAACATGTCAGGTGGATAAACAACCAGCTCAGAGAATTGTGACAGTCCAAAATAAGTCAGAGAACTACCTTTAGGTGTGTCCCAGTATACAAAGGAGTCGACCAATGACCAGCCCTTGCGGTAGTAAGCTGCGGTCAATTCCAGCCAATCAGCTTCGAGGGCACTGACAACTTGGCCCTTCCTGGACACGCGCATGGACAGCGCCCCCTGGTGGTAACAGCAGGCCAGAGAGTCCAGCGGAGCACAGCCCGGAGCCCAGGAGTGAAACAGCACCAACAATCTCAGGTCTGAAAACGGTAGCGAGTCTCACACGTTTTTGTATGACCAATGCAGATCAGTGCAACCTCAAAATCTTTGGCATATTTCAGTAAAGGGTTAGTTCACCCAAAAATGAAAATTAGCTTGGTGTTTTACTCACCCTCGAGGCATCCTAGGTGTATATGACTTTCTTCGCTCAGACGAATCCAGTCGGAGTTATATTAAAAATTGTCCTGGCTATTCCAAGCTCTATCATTGCAGTCAGCGAGTGTTGCAGTTGAACAGTCCACAAGTCGTCAAATAAAGCGCGTGCATCCATAAAACGTGCCTCACACGGCACCGGGGGTGTATAAAGGCCTCCTGTAGCGAAACCATGTGTTTTTGTAAGAAAAATATTAGGGCTGCACGATAAATCGCATGCGATATTTAACATTGCGCAGCTCGTCAGTGAACAACGGCTCTGTGTAGTTAATGCTGCTCAATGTAAAAGCACACACGTAATGGAGATTTATCGCTGATAACAGAACCGGCTTGATAAGATGCGCGTTAAATATCGCATGTGATTTATCGTGCAGCCCTAAAAAAATATCCATATTTCAAATGTAATAAACACTTTTCTCTCACTTCCGTTATCTGTCATACGGCGTTCCGGCGGATGACGCAGCACGTATGTGCAGCGTGCCTCTGAGATATGCTAGTCTTGCGAGTTTGTTTATAGGAGCAAAAGGAAGCAAAGTTTCCTTACTTTAGCAAAGGAAAACCAGTCTCCTCTTGGCTTATATCGGAATCCTCCGACATTTTTTTTTGCAAATCCTTGGTTTGTACTTCTAATTTGTGACCGGAGTTTTGTTTTGTTCTCTCTCCGCATTCGTCACTAATCACGCAATGCTGACGTGCTGTGTCTTCCAAAGGAAATTCTTCAGTGTATGACAGTCAGCAGAAGTGAGAGAAAAGTGTTTATTACATTTGAAATATGGATATTTTTCTTACAAAAACACATGGATTCGCTACAGGGGGCCTTTATTCACCCCCCGGAGCCGTCTGCGGCACATTTTACTATGGATGTGCGCGCTTTATTTGACGACTTGTGGACTGTTCAACTGCAACACCCGCTGACTGCAATGATAGAGCTTGGAATAGCCAGGACAATTTTTTAAAGGGGTGGTTCATTGCGATTTCACTTTTTAATGTTAATTAGTGTGTAATGTTGCTGTTTGAGCATAAACAATATCTGCAAAGTTACGAAGCTGAAAGTTCAATGCAAACGGAGATATCCTCTTTTAAAATTCTGGCAGTTTAACGCCTACAAAAACGGCCGGTAGGGACTACAACAAGTTACTTCCCGGGTTCGTGACATCACAGAACCAGATAAACCCCACCCTCGGGAAAAGGCAGCAAAGGGGCGAGGCCATGCTGCGCTGCTTTAGAGAAGAGGAAGAGAAAACTAGAGGTGCACGTAAAAATCTATTCATATATGAATCACTATTCTGTCTTCTAACGATTCTAATGGATTCACAAGTTTCAAAATCAATGTTCTAAAGCAGCGGTTCTTAATACTATTCCTCACGCCCCCCTGCTCTGCACACGCTCTGCATCTCTCTCTCATTCAGCTCAGCTCTGAAAATGAACGGTTACAATTATACACTTATTTTCACATAGCTATGAGAAGCGTTAAACATGGACGCGCATGCAGTTACCGTACTGTATTAAAGCTTTAATCAGGATAAAACTGTATATTAAAAGCTAACATAAGCAGTAGCATTGACAAATAACAGCATATCTAAAAGTATGAGACAACAACAAACAAAAAACATAGGCCTACCATTAAAAGCCATGCTTGCACAGGTTCTGCACGATCCTCTTCAACAATATCCTCTGTTTCTCAATCGGGCTCAAACTGATAAGCGATATTAACGACGACGCTGTTTACAATACAACCGGAGCACATGCCGCAGTTCAACACACGAACCAATCACAACACACTGGGCTAGCTAACCAATCAGAGCCCGTCGTCTATTTCTGAGGGAGGGGCTTCATAAAAGAAGGAAATTATCAGCGTGTTTCTCAGAGAAGGGACAGAGCAGTGTGGAATAAAGGTAAATTATGTGAAAAATTATGCGTTTTTTAAAAAAACGAAGCATTAAAGGGGTCATATGATGCTGCTAAAAAGAACATTATTTTGTGTATTTGGTGTAATGAAATGTGTTTATGCGGTTTAAAGTAAAAAAAAACACATTATTTTCCACATACTGCGAGGGCGAGTAAAACACAAGCTAATTTTCATTTTTGGGTGAACTAACCCTTTAAGTCATGCTATGATCATTGCTTTAGAAACCATTTTAATAGGTCAAACTATCAGTCCATCTACCATAACTAATAAGTGTAACAGGGCAGATAAACAGCCTACACTAACACTACCTAAACACTACCAGCCTTTGACTGATCTTAATATCCCATGTGGCCCCGAAATGGTTGCCATGGAGAATCGAGAGGTTGGTATGATGCCCAGAGGGTAAGGAGATGCCAAGGCTCCACAAAGGACAAAGATATTACAGGGTTAAACCAAATTAAACTGACACCAAACTAAAGAGGATGAAATAAAAAAATAAAAGCAAATTTATACAATTATACAGTCTAGTTATTATTTTAACGATCTCTTTGTCAACATGGTAAAGTAAAAAAAATTCCAAATACAATTTTCCTGTTTGCTTCTGGGGTGAAATATGACATGTTCTTTGTGAGTTTAACCCAATCGTTCATGATTCAAAGCATTTATAGTCCATCTGTGTATTGGATTTAAATCTATAAAAACTGTTTAGTAAGCTAGACTACAGATGGTCCATAATGAGATTAGAGGAACATCTCACCTGGGCTGTAGCCACGGCCCTCTAGATCTGCGTCTCCGGGCGGTGTGCGGGGCGGGGAACGGCAGCCCCTCCTGGGACTGGGCACTCTACCGTTACACCCCCCTCCTCCAGCCTGCTGGAGCACTGACCCCACGAACCTCACGCCACCCCTGGCATAGCTGTTCACCTGAGGGCACACACACACAAAAGACACACAGTTATGATATGAGACTGTTTATCTAAACATTCCATTATAAGGAACAGAAATGTATGCAGATTTATTTTTGAAAAGAAAGTCCTCTGATCGCTATAGTCAATAATGAAAATTCACCCCATCTACTTTCTAAATGCATGTTATTGCATGTGTAATCTACATAAAGAATATGACATGCAGTTGCCCCACACACAAAAAAAGTATTTTAATGTAAAACTGCAACAAAGAATTGCTCATTGTTAACATTAACTAATTGAATCTTATTGTAAAGTGTTACCCAATTTTCTTTTAAAGCAACTTTACAAACTTAAACATTTAATGAAATATGTCAATATAATTTCCAGTAAATATAAAAATGCATGGCTCTTAAAAATAAATATACATAGTTCCTTTTTGTGGTGGGGCCAGTGAAGATTTTGGCAAAGCTAGTAAAAACCTGAACTGATAACTGGTCTGCCAAAAAAAAAATAAAAAAAAATTGCACACTCTAAATGACATGAAAAAAAATGTACATGGACAACAGACAAAAGTATTTGAAATGAAAACACAGACCCTGTCTATGAGCAGTTTCACTGTGTCACTGGTCAGAGATTCTCCGGGTAGTGGCCACTCCTCCACTCGCAACACTGGCAAGCTTTCAATCACTGGCACTGCATGTTTACTGCAACCACACAACACAAACAAACACACATCAATTAAGGAAATGCATTTTAAACTTGCTGCATGAAAACATGATGCATATTTTATTGTAGCTGACATCTGCTCTTCTTGACATGTCATCCATTAGCAAAGTACAAAAATGCTAAGATGTTTAACCCTTCTGACCCCAACTGACCACATTGGTCAATGGTTTAATAAGAAACCAGCATCAAAGAAAACTGGTTTCAAACAGCACATTTCATGATTTACATCTCATTCAAGCAAGCTTCAGATGTAAGCAAAGATTTAATGACTACAAAGCTTATTTTTTGGCAGAAATTAATTAAACTGGCCTTTTTAAATTAACATTGGTCAAGTCTATTTCTAGTCCATTAGAGACAGTATTTTATTCTTTCAAGCAACCATAGAATAGTAGAGCTGGATATCACAAGACGTAAAGATACTTCTATGCTGCTTTCCTTCAAGACATTAACAGATGGAGGCATCTTAATAGATAGAAAGTCAAGCAAACAATAAATGTGGATATGCCTGAGAAAGCAGCTTTTTGCAGGTTTCCATTGTCTCTGCTTAAAAGTGCATTCAAGCTTATGCTCACTGGATTCAGACATCAATCAAATAGTATTCACAGGACTTGGCATTACACACCTTAAGGTTTTTCACACTACAACACTATTAACATACTACAACTGTCCCAGACCTTACTTTTGAATAATTTACAGTGTCATAGTCGAAACGAGCCTGTCCTGTTCCTCCACTGCTTCTTTGCAGGTTCTCATTGGTTGCTGAAAACTACACTGTTGTCAGGGGCTTCTTTTAACTTAAATTTAACCCACATCAGTACCCCAATATGACTTCACACAAGCCCTGCCCACTCCAGCTAGACTGTCTGACCTCCCACTATAATCTCATTAAATATTCATGCTGACTCATTAAAAGCTAATTATTTATTGGAAGAAGCTGGTCAGGGGGTATTGGGGTACAGAATAGGGGCTGCAAAGGTGAGGTACGGAGTCCTTGTCATGGTGAACATTACCTGGATCGTGGGCGGACCAGAATGGCCCGGTACAGCAGGCTGCAGGGCAGGAAGCGGGTCCGGCCCACTGAGAGGATGATGGGATGCAGGGCGGCCAGTACGTAGCCCTGGGTGTAGTAGGACTGCAGGGCATGGGGCAGCTCGCACAGCGAGGACAGATACTGTACTGTAGGCCGACTGCCTGTGCAGAACACAGCACAACTAAAACTTACAATACACTCAGGGGAAACCACCATATAAGCTAAGCTAATATAATTAAAACAATGAAAATATTATGAAGCTACAGGTTGTCTCACACATCCAGACTTTTGATTATGTGCATTGCTTTTCATAGCTTCTTTTGGCCAAGAACTGCCCATTTAGACACCAAGTGGTCATTTGATTGACATGTAAAGCGACCAATCACCATGAACGCCATGTGACTTTTAGGGTGGGTAAACATGAAACTGGATATTTGAAATTGGATAACTTTTTTGCACTCCTGAAAATTGTGTAAAGACAACCAATCAGATTGATGACGCAATCTTGATAAAGCACCCATTTTAATTTACAATATACATCATATATCATACACAAGAAGCCCATCTGAGCCTAACGGTTCATCACTGATTATACTATATTTTGTTCTCTAAACAGCATGTACACTATAGCTCAAAAGTGTGAATAAGTAAGACTTTTAAATGTTTATTTAAAGAAGTCACTTTTGCTCAAAAAAGGCTATATTTATTTGACCAGAAATACAGGAAAAAATTGTGTTATGAAATATTACCATTTAAAATAAACGTTTTCGGTTTAAAATATATTTTAAAATGTAATTTATTTCTGTGATTGCACACATTTTCAGCAGCCATTACTCCAGTTTTCAGTGTCATATGATCCTTCAGAAATCATTCTAATAAGTAACATTTATTATTATCAACCGTTATAATATTTTTGTGGAATCTATGATACAATTTTCCAGGATTCTTAAGATAAAAAAGAAAGCTCAAAAGAACAGCATTTATTTAATATATTATTTTGTAACATTACAAATGCCTTGACTGTCACTTTGAATAAATTTAAAGCATCCTTGCTGAATAAAAGCTGAAAATTGTTAACAATTAACAATGTGAAAATATCAGTTTTATTGAATCAAAATCATTAAACACCTAGAAGTAGTGATCAAATATAATAATCAAAAATTAGTTTAGTAGTAGCTGCCCATGAACAGCATTACATTTCCAGATTCCATTCCACTTAGGATGCTGTCTATGTAGGCAGCAAACAGCAAGACCGCCCACTAGGTGTTGGAACAGAGCCTATGTTAAGTTTCTAAGCAGCTCTTTGATAGCGTGCTACCGTTTAGTTGGCTTCTTTCTCCTGTCTTCAGCCTCCGACAGAAGATCACCCTGACGTCTCCCTCCTCTCCCCCAACCCCCAACACACTTCCTGTGTCCACAAAGAGCTGCTGTTCACAGGGTGGGCTGGCCCCACGCCACACACCCTCAGCCTCACAAACACAACATTCCACCACACACACAACACAAACATACTCGCACAAACATTCAGTCTTTTGGTTCCCACACTGGGGCAGACCAGCAAACAGAATTTTAGTCTGAGAAAACCCAGACCAAATATCTTCTCCCTGTAAACTCATCCTCAAAATGGTAAACGGGAGAATGAGTTTTTGACTCTCCAAGTCTGATTTAGCAGCTACCTGAAAGTTGTACCATCCCAGCAGTCCGTGGCCAATAAAGGGCTTTGACAGGCATGTATGCATGCCCGTCCCCCACACCTGAGCTTCAGAGAAGCGTCAAAGACACAATGGTCCTCAGGGGCCAAGAAAAGCGGTGGATTATTCACAAATATATGGACCCTGGAATGGCCAGCAATTTGTCCCAAACCCTTGAAACCCCCCCCTGTCAACTCACACAGAGGCCTCTGTTCTCCAGAGAGACCGTGTGTGTGTGTGTGTGTGTGTGTGCGCGCGCGCGCGTTTAAAAGAGGAGAATCAAGAATATGGATGAATAAAAAGAAAAAAGGCGTGAAAAGACATGAAGTAGAAAAAGAAAAAGAAAAAGAAGAGTCTGAAGGTGTAAAGGCTTCAGAGGGAAAATGAGAAACAGACAGACTGGGATATAAGAGAAGGAGAAAAAGGAAGTGAAGGAATTTATGGGATGTTTTATGACCCAGATAGGGTTTAGGGTAGAAAAAAAAAAGTTGTCTTGTCTTGTGCATGAACAGTTTGAGAGTGTAAAGAAAAGGTGGCAAATGACAAAGTGGGCAAATTTTCCAAAAGATTTTTATGTTGTGCTTGCATTAAGGAAAATAATACCATTTTCTTATAGGATTTTTTTTATGAAAGTATATTTATACATCTTGGTAGTATTTTTGTGCTTAACTTCCATCAAAAAAATAATGTTGCAATTCAATGCAATAGATAGTTATGGTCCTAAAAACAAGATTCATTTTCATAATGCAAAATATTGTTCCTTTCCTTTTTGAGTGAGAGAGAGAGAGAGAGAGACCCCAGAAATGTTTTCACCCTGTAAAATATTGCAAGGTCATAGCAGTTCATTTCAATCACAAGCAATGTGTCAACCTGATAATCATCCAAGGTAAAGTCCAGTTGATGCAGTTTAATTTATAAAATTAAACTGCATCAACTGGACATTCAGACCCCAGTTGTAATTGTTCCTAAAAATGTAATATGCTACATATATCAGGAAAATAATTTGTCTCAAATCCACTAGCACGCCAGTACGAGATTAACCAAAAAGGAGATTACACCAACATACCCCCACATGGAATATTGCAAGGTCATAGCAGTTCATTTCAATCACAAGCAATGTGTCAACCTGATAATCATCCAAGGTAAAGTCCAGTTGATGCAGTTTAATTTATAAACTTAAACTGCATCAACTGGACATTCAGACCCCAGTTGTAATTGTTCCTAAAAATGTAATATGCTACATATATCAGGAAAATTATTTGTCTCAAATCCACTAGCACGCCAGTACGAGATTAACCAAAAAGGAGATTACACCAACATACCCCCACATGGAGCAAGAGGATTTTCTCAATGGATTAGTATAAAATTGAATTGAATCAAATATTTTCAATTCAATGCTCTGACTATATACCAGGTTGAATACTATGTTGAATACTATCATTTAAATGAGTAGTTTACCCAAAAATTGTAATTGTCATCATATACTCATCTTCACTTGGGGAGATATGAGGGTGAGATTGATGATTTTTTTTGTGGGTGAACAATGTTTCCTTATTGGACAGGACAATTGCTGAAGGTCTGTCAAGTGGTGATTTAAGGCTAAACTGAGACATTACTGAAGCTAATCCCTTTTTTTTCTTTGCTGCAGTGAAACTGGTCCAAAGTAGAGATTAAGGCCACTAGTTGTAATTCTGTCTGCCTCTGCAACAAGAACAGCTGGCTTTCTACAACTAACTTCCCAAATTAAACATCAAGCAAGTTCATAAACATGGATCAAAATCATTTAGAAATGAACAGATGACGTTTTTGCATTTTAATATCAATAAATTGTCTTTTTGGGGGGTTTGGGCAGTGAACATTACAGTATTTTACATGTCAAATTCTTATATTTCTAAAAAATAAACAAGAGAAAAATTAATTTTTTTAATGATATGACTTTAATACAAGATCAAAAGTTAACCTCCTCTCATCAATACACATATTGACTATCCAAGAGAGCCACGCATATGGAGTGCACCAAACCTTGGACATTCCCAACACCCAAGTCATGAACACCTTTTACCATTTTGAAGAAGATCCTTCACATGTAGCTTTGCAAATCCTCTTGTACAACAATCAAGACTTCTAAGGTTATTTGACAAAACAGTCCACGGTGAACACTGCTGGAAACACAATAACAGCACTCTTAAAAATAAAGGTTATTTAATGCCATCTATGGGACCATGAAGAACCTGTAACTTCAATGCCAACTTCCCATTGCACAAGTTCTTCAGAGTAGAAAGAGGCATGTCCTGACATGAGTTGCAAGACAAGTAAGAGTCTATGCATGAAGTATGCAAAATACAACAGCTGTGGTATTTCTTGCAAGCCATATAAAGTCTGTACCAACTTCATGATCAGCCCTACCATGGTTTTTAGATAGAAATAGGTGTACATGCCAAACTAAGGTTCATGCCTGCAAAGGCGGCATAAAATTTTCTTCTTTAAATTTTATTGGCGGTTGGCAAACCAACTTAAAGGTGCATTTACCGCCACCTACTGGACTGGAGTGTGGGCAGTACTTTGAATGAAAAAAGAGGAAAGGAAAAAAAAAGAAAATTAAATTAAAAAAAATTATATACATAACCCCCCCACCCCCCCCACATATTTCTATTAAATTCTAACATGGGGAGTCTATGGGACTGACTACATTTTGGAGCCAGCCTCTAGCAGCCAGTCGATGAATTGCAGTTTTAGTCACTTCCGTGTTGGTTTCACGAGAGAGAGCAGGAGGTTGCCGCTTGTTATTTACCCAGCCGCAAATAGAGGACGGGTGGGACAAATAGCGACCATCCATCCTACTTGTACAACGTCTGCCAACAACAATGGAGAAGTCAATATCACTGGTTAGCCTACTGCTTTTTTATATTTAGTACAATTTTTAAAAATGAGATACTAGTAGGCCAATACGTTGCCGCCGTGGATATTCAAAATCATAGCAACTAAAGCGTATCAGCTGGAAAAAACGCTGTGCCACCAAAGCGTATAAGCGCCACCAGCTGGTTGTTTTAAGAAGAGCGTCTGACATTTTTTCACCTGGCTGAAAACTCTTTCGTGGACACACGTTATTGAATATTTATTGTTAGGCATATGGTCTACTAGTCTTTTTTGCATTTATGCAATGGTACTGGAACCAAACCTGAGAAAGTAGACCAGAATATTCCACTGCGTTCCTGGACACGCAATGGACCTTTTTCACATTTCCGGGCAGCGGAAGTTGTCATAGTTGGGTTAACTTGAATAGCAGTGAATGGGAGAGTACCACAAATATATTTTTTGCATTCCCATTTGCTCAAATATCAAAAGAAAAACTCCACGATAGTGCTTTCATGACTTTGTAACGATGACTTGATTGGAAGATGCTTGCAGGGAAGGAACTGCATGTTGCTGAAGACGTTTCTGATAAACATTTGCATAGGGTATATGTCGAACGTCACCCGGAAAACAGGTCTCATCGATTCCGCTTGTTGGAGAATGTGCTAACAGCCGCAATAAATAATAGCGATATCTATGGACTCTTAAGATAATCAGTTAAACTAGCTAGCTGTTTTTATTGTTGACGTTTTATTAAATTTTTTTTATATAAATGTTCGTGAAGAGAATAAAAATAAAAACTTTTAGATATCAGTCCGCATATGTGATGGACATTGGTTATGATAATCTTTGGAATCTACTTTGAAGGCATCTTGAGTAAAACTGCTTCATATTTAACGAAGCACAAGCAAAACACTTGAACCAGAAGTGGCGAGACCAGGTTAACAGAACACGGAAGTTTGTTGCGCATAACCCCTATTCACCCTGCCATGTAGCTCTATAAGAGGCCCAACTCCTGCTGCAGAAAACATCCCCCAAACGATGACACTTCCTCCTCCACCTTCTTCACACACTTGGGGTTCAGTCTTTCCCAAGTTTGACGCCAAACAAAATGTTCCCCATCTGACCCAAATAAATTAAACTTGCTTTCATCACAAAAGTGAACTTTGGACCAGTTCTCCTCTCTCCACACAACATGCTCCTCAGCAAAGGTGAGCCTAGCCTTTTGATTCTTTCTGCTGATGAGAGGCTTGGTCACTGCAGAGAATGCTTTCAGTCAGACTTCTCGCCAACATACTGCGGCAGATCCTTATCCTGTTCAGCACTAAACTGGTGAGCAATTCCAGCTGCAGTGTTGAACCGATTGGCCACTGAGAGCCTCCGCATTATCATGTCTTCTTGTTTTACGTGGATGACCAACCTTTTTGGGGAAACTGAATGAATTAGAATCATTGTAAAGCTGCAATATTCAAGAAATCACAGATTTGGAACGAACAACTTCTCTTGCAGAGGCTGAAAGGGTCAACCCTTTGGCTTTCATCTGGACAACCTGCTGTTGCAGGGTTTCAGTCACCTTAGAGAGGCTCACCATCTTGCAATCTCAGTGAAAATTAGAGGAAAGCTGCCAGTTAAATAGGGATTGTCATATAATTAAGGAAATTAGCACCAGGTACCAGATTAACACCAATAACTTGGATATATCTGTAAGTGTTCTCTAATTTCTTTTTCAAATATCTCATTTAAGTTTTTTATACTGTGCTTCAGAGTACAATTTATGAAATATGCTTAAAAAAACCTGCCCTTCTACTCCTGTTAGGACAACTTCAAATAGGACTAATCAGTGACCTTAAAATTTAGGAAAATTTAGGTTGTTCTCTAATTTTGATCTCCACTGTAGGTCATTTTTAGGCAGCAAATAGTTAGCCTCTTAATTTTCTAAAGTGATTGATTTGAGTCCTGGGCAGGTGGAGACACGTGACCCTGTAAAAACACTTCACATTCCAAGTACTACCCTGGATACTGAACATATCTACACTACCATCACAAAACGGTAATTTTAAATGCGTGTTACCAACTAGATATGTATATAATTTTGCCTACATTTTTCTATACTACATTTCTATTGTATTCTGTTGCTGTCAAAGAAGCATTATCTACAGAAAAGTGCCCCATACTCGTCCCAGATTTGATCTGAAACCTACTCTAAATGTATGTGTCAGAAACACGTGGTCATCATCGGAATGGAATGAGTGCTTAAATTTGTTTAAATTATTCAAGCCTGTTGTTTGGACAATAAGTACTTTTCTTTTAATAACCGTTAAGAGTCATTTTCATACTATGCAGGACAGGACACTTTCAGGAGATACGATTAACTATCAGGACAAATGCGAAATATTCTATTGGGTTGTAATATTTCTAGTCCTCTGTTTCTAGAAAAATGTTCTATGTTGAAATATTATGGCCCAGTTTCACAGACAGAGCTTATCTTAAGCCAGGACTAGGCCTTAGTTAAATTAGAATATTTAAGCAGCTTTTATTAAAATTACTTATTAAAAAAACATTACTGGCATGCATCTTGAGACAAAACAATGGCACTGACATATTTTAAGCCTTGTCTGTGAAACTGGGGCTATAGGTTTTTAATCAAGTTAATCCAAATGTTGTCTTGCAATTTTAAGGAAAATGGGTCTTACATCGTTTTTAAATGTTACAACAAGTATTTTTGCCATGAAAATAGCTGCATGGCATTCAAAACAAATAAAGTACAGTTTTCTTTTAAACTGGAAAACTGTAGACTACATCTCATTTCCCATCATAAAATTATATTTTAGTCGTTTAGGAAATATCAGACCAACAAGAATCCCATATAGCTACTGAACACCAGCCTATCTGCATTCAGCAGCTTTGTATCTCAGGATATCAGTAAACAAAAGTGAATATGAAGTAATTTACATGTAAAACGAATTTTGACGAGTTATATTGTATTGTATATTGTACAGCTTGTATATTTTTCAGTTTCAACACACAGACTGAAATATCTGAAGCTCCGTAAAGTGGAGTGGAGCGAAGCGACTGATGTTTCCTCTCCATGCTAACAGTGTTAAATAATCACTCCAGGACAGGTTACTACGGGGTTTTTCATTTCTCTCTCAAGGCTGGTTCGCAACAGAAACCCGCACCAATTTTCAAACAATCCGCTTCTCCTCCAAGCAAATTTACACATCACTATATTTTATACTGTACTGTAATATACTATACATTCCAAAAACGATGGATATGGGCACTGGGCAGTACAAAGTAGACTGCGCATGGTCCCTTCAAACCAAGAATATTCGAGATAGTGGAAACTGCTACACAGAGGAAGTGAGCATGACTGAATGTCATCTTGTGGAACAGAGTCTGTGCGGCGTCGTTAATAGAGGGAAAAACCTCCTGACCTATTTCCACATGTGATGAAGCTCTGGCGCTGTTGCTGGGTAAAACGGTATAAGCTCACACACTCCAGGACACACATGCCAAGATTCATCATGCCACAAGTTTGAAAGTAAAAACATGGCATTGGCTCAAACCATAGTGAGCTGCCTACCTAGGCAGCATTTTTGTCCATTATTGGCACGTGCCATTGCTTTCTAGCCAGGCAGCTTGCTAAGTTTTGAGAAACAGCCGAATAAACAACTGGAGCTCTTATTCATTACACCCTTACAAAATGAAAATGTACCAAGCTAAGCAATCTTCTGCAAATAAATAAATAAATTTAAATAAAAAAAAAAAACATACTTGCAGTTATTGTTAGTACTCTAAAAAAAAACTTTCAGAACAGTTGTCAGTTGTTTAGTTTATTTTGTAACAGTTAACTAATAACGAGTTAACGCAGTTTCATTATAGCCTAGTAAAAATAACTTAACTGGTATTTTGATGGATTTTTTTGTAAGCGGGTATCACATACAAATTTCTGTTTACTGCACTGATCTGTACCTTCCAAACTGAAGTCCAGCAGCACATACTCGTACACGGAGTCTGTTTTGGACTCGACCTGTGGTCTCTTTAAAGTGGAGTAGATTTTTCCCGGGCTGCTGTCCTCCGGGTCCTCCAATTTCCTTAATCCACATCCCATATTTGCGGGCTCTCCAGCACACGCAAGGCCGGACACGGGGCGACCCACTCGGCCACGCACTCAGAGGACTCCCGCTCCCGTGCTTAGTGGGTTTGCTCCATATTCCAACAACTTAATCCTTTGGGAGTGACACTGAACCGAGATTGACGTGCCGTGTGTCCGATCCCGTTTAAGGAAACGGCTTAAGTCAAGCAAAGATCACCAAATCCTTCTGCGAGGTCTTTATGAGACTAAAAGAATGAAATACTCTCTGAAGTTGTGCAATAAAGAAATCCAGATTATCTTCATTAAAATCTCAATCAGAAAACCACATCTCATTCAGTCTCCCTATGTGGCCGCGAAATAATAAAGCAAAAGTTGTAGTGGGCTGGAATCATGTTGAAATTAATGAGCGGGCGTGGCGAAGGAAACCGATTAACAGGGCGGGGCTGAATATTAAACAGGAGGAGGGGTGTGTATAAATTATAAATGTTTACACAGCAGACAGACAACGTACTACTATTGTTCCTTTTAGTTATTTTGGTAACTGACTCCTAATGTTTTTGGGACATTTTTCAAATTCGTATTACACAAATTAATACTTTGAGATATGGAGATTAAGAAAGAAAAAAGACAACCCTAACACCTATTAAAACACCTTTATTTTCATTTTAATCTTTAATAATTGTTTTATTAAAGAATGGGATGTAATAGTCATTTTTACACCCCCCAACAATGATTCATGGCGGAAAATTCCTACCAAAACCAGCAATGAAGCAAATAACTTTCAGGTCACTTTCTGGCACGGTGTTATGCAGGGATGGAAATTCTATAAAGTGACTTAAAACCACATTAACTGAAGACTGTAGCACTAGAAACAGCTGTTCAAATAAGTGGTAGGCTAAACTTGTTGGCCATACAAAATTTGAGGAGCTGAGTAGAAAATTATATGTATGAGCCAGAGCAAGAGGGAATTTTCAAAAATTTACGTCTAAAATACTTACAGGTGCATCTCAATAAATTAGAATGTCATGGAAAAGTTCATTTATTTCAGTAATTCAACTCAAATTGTGAAACTCGTGTATTAAATAAATAATACAGTGTATTTAACTGTGATGATTTTGGCTCACATTTAACAAAAACCCACCAATTCACTATCTCAACAAATTAGAATACTTCATAAGACCAATAAAAAAAACATTTTTAGTGAATTGTTGGCCTTCTGGAAAGTATCTTCATTTACTGTACATGTACTCAATACTTGGTAGGGGCTCCTTTTGCTTTAATTACTGCCTCAATTCGGCGTGGCATGGAGGTGATCAGTTTGTGGCATGCTGAGGTGGTATGGAAGCCCAGGTTTCTTTGACAGTGGCCTTCAGCTCATCTGCATTTTTTGGTCTCTTGTTTCTCATTTTCCTCTTGACAATACCCCATAGATTCTCTATGGGGTTCAGGTCTGGTGAGTTTGCTGGCCAGTCAAGCACACCAACACCATGGTCATTTAACCAACTTTTGGTGCTCTCGGTTGGTTGTGCATCTTTTTCTTCCACACTTTTTCCTTCTACTCAACTTTCTGTTAACATGCTTGGATACAGCACTCTGTGAACAGCCAGCTTCTTTGGCAATGAATCTTTGTGGCTTACCCTCCTTGTGAAGGGTGTCAATGATTGTCTTCTGGACAACTGTCAGATAAGCAGTCTTCCCCATGATTGTGTAGCCTAGTGAACCAAACTGAGAGACCATTTTGAAGGCTCAGGAAACCTTTGCAGGTGTTTTGAGTTGATTAGCTGATTGGCATGTCACCATATTCTAATTTGTTGAGATAGTGAATTGGTGGGTTTTTGTTAAATGTGAGCCAAAATCATCACAATTAAAAGAACCAAAGACTTAAACTACTTCAGTCTGTGTGCATTGAATTTATTTAATACACGAGTTTCACAATTTGAGTTGAATTACTGAAATAAATGAACTTTTCCTCGACATTCTAATTTATTGAGATGCACCTGTAATTTACTAATCACTTGGGCATTCATTTAACCCATTCCATCTATTTCGGAGCTGTTATGCTATACCTTCCTTAAACCAGTAACACAGCCAGTGATCAGATGTGTTTTTTTGAAGTGTTATTGTATATTATACCATTGACTTTCAGAATTTCAGTTACTACAGACTTGTGGGATTGAGATGTTGTGTCACACGTGGGCCTTACTGTATGTCTGCAGCTGTAATGTTGGCCTAATGTAGGGGCGTTTACAGGGCATCTGGATCTTGGTTGTGCATTTTAGAAGTAGCATACGGCTAAAGAGCAAACAGACATGCACCACTGTGGCTAGAAAACAAAGATAGTACCTTTTCTCTTACATTAACAAATAAGAGCATTTTGTTAATAAAATAGAACAAAAGAGAGAGAAGGAAGGAAGGAGGCCTCCAAATGGGGGGAGCAGAGGAAAGCTAAGAGACACAACTCAAATCATTCAATGTCTTTATTATGTGGCTCTATTTTTACACAGCTGTGAGTGAGTCAGACTTCACCCAGGCTAAAGCGGAACAAAAAAACAAAACAAAACATGAAACTACCAAAGTAGCTTCTACTTTGCTACTGTACCAGCTGTCAAACTTACAGCTGAAAACAATGCCCACCTGCTGGCTGTGAGCACCATGCTGAACAACAATCTCAGTAACCAGCCACAAAGCGGCATATTTTTGAAAGCAGCTCATTTTAGTGACTTTGTGTGCCGCTTTATTGTTTTGGCTCTTGCCATTCAGAACACAATAGTTATGATTAGGGATTAGTTTCCATAGTTTTCCCAAATTGATCCTTCGAAAACATGTTTGTGTCAAATTTCCTGTAATTCTTTTTAGATTATGTGGCCTTGGGTTGCCCTGTAAAACAACAGACATCTGATGCATTTATAGATTATAAGAGCCAAATCCAAAATTGGAATTATATAGTATTTGTTAATCTTTCACAGAAATTAAAGAACATCCCAACTGTATCTATCATGCCAGGCTCAGAAACATCAGTTTCAATCTCGACAGTAGGCCACACATCTGTCTGCCCGTGTGCTTCTTAGTCAGTGCTCAGAAATAACACTGAAAAACCAAGTCTGGGTCCTAGACCGGAAACCGCTGTCATTCTGAGACCACACCCAGAGGACACTGGGAAGGAAACCCATGCCTGTAGGAAGGAAACAAACATACGGTAGGTAGTTAAACTGCCACAAAACTGTATGCAAATGTTAAACACTTACACTGATTATTTATTTTCAATTAGTTTTTCCAAAAATCACACTCACTATTCATTTCTCATCTGTCTCCACATTTTCATCTCAAAATGAATACAGACATCGTCATCTGATACACATCACTCCACTTTATAATCCCACCTCTATTCCTGTGAGATTAAACTGGCCTACATCAATCACTCTGACACATAATCCGGACTCAATGCGGCCTATTTATCTATTCCTGAGCTCCAGTGAGATCATATCTGATGAGAATCAATTGTATCTTTTTACAATCATTTTCAACATTAGAGCAGCACAAAGCACTGTCACCTCACAACATGCAGGCCCCTGTGGTTTGAGTCCTAGCATAGGAAAAACGGTTTTGAAAATGTATGGATGGAGGGTTTGATTTCAACATTTAGGCTATTTCAAACTGACACTTATTTGTGTTTGATTTAATGATGGAATTGTATCTTATTCCATCTTGTGGCGAAATTTAAAAGGACTGATCTACAAAATATAAGGGAAACTGAGTATTGTGAGTCGTTACCAATCAAAAATGAGCTACACGAGTGAAGTCACTATATCAAGACATGGCAACTACCCTACTGAGGTGGCTGTAGACTATTTTGAAATGAAGACAAAATGTTAAACTCTCCCCATTATCTCTAAAACTAATTATTAATACTATTGAGAAACAATCTGCCAAGAAATAATACAAGTAAATATTAAGGTTGCTTAGCTCTGATTCATCATTCAGAAAATGCTAATTCAAACAGGACTTTTTTAAGGACACAAAGGCCATTAAACTGTTGGCCTCATGAATAGGCAAATCAGTTTTGTAAATGAACGCTACAAGTCTCTTCTTCAATACTTGTGACACAGCGCCATCTAGCGTTCAATACAAAGGTACAAAAAGTCATTCTAAACATGTCTGTTAGAATTTTCACTCATCTCATTGTGTAATAGAATTTGTTGTGAATCTTTTCCACTCATCCTGGTCAGTAAGATGACACATTTACTAGAGAGTGGTACTCTGACTGTGATAAATAATTCAAATAAATTATTATTAATAATAAAAAGAATGTGTGTGTTTGTGTATGTATATACTGTATATATAAATACATAATCAAATTATATATATATATATACATTTGTAATATTTAATAATTACTTTATTAAAGAATGGGATGTAGTAGTCGTTTTTCATTCCCAAACCATAATTCATATGAATAACTTTATTATTTCACTTTGACAATGTAAAGCAGGGATGAAAATTCTATAACGTGACTTGAAACTGACTAGAAACACCTGTTCAAACAAAGTTATAAGCTAAATTTGTATTATATATATATATATATATATATATATATATGAGCATAAAGTTATAAACATGTTATAAACACAATAATGCAAATTTAAAGTTTTTAAATTGTGAAAATCTTGTAAAACTGTAAGTGTTTGTAACCAGATGACCCTACTCTTTTCATTACTTTCAGTGAAGCTCTTGAGAGCGTTTTAAACACTTTGATCCAACACGAGAAAAGCAATTCAGTTTTGAATGTGAAGAGATGTAGAGTGCAGATGGAAATGACAGACGGAAATAAACAGTGCTGATAGAAACTAAGATTCTGTGTTGAAACATTTTAAATGATAAGAAGCAATAATACAATAAAGATTGTTTCAGATAATGTGGCCTTCAAAAAACTTTTCAACCTTCTAAAAGTGCATTGAGCACTTTTGTTCAAAACCTCTCATAAAAACTGAACATTTGATTTTGACTTTTTTTTTTTTTTTTAAATACAATTGAAGCAATAAAATACTTGTGATACAAATACTCCCTGGACATGCTGTTTTCTCGTTCTACACCGACCAGGGAGCTGAGGAGTGAAGGACGCTGAGATAAGAGCAACACGACCCTGACACACATCTGTCACCTCTCACACTCGCTTGCGCTCTCGGGCAATAACAAGCTCTTGAGTCTACAGGTGCATCTCAATAAATTAGAATGTCGTGGAAAAGTTCATTTATTTCAGTAATTCAACTCAAATTGTGAAACTTGTGTATTAAATAAATTCAATGCACACAGACTGAAGTAGTTTAAGTCTTTGGTTCTTTTAATTGTGATGATTTTGGCTCACATTTAACAAAAACCCACCAATTCACAATCTCAACAAATTAGAATACTTCATAAGACCAATAAAAAAAACATTTTTAGTGAATTGTTGGCCTTCTGGAAAGTATGTTCATTTACTGTACATGTACTCAATACTTGGTAGGGGCTCCTTTTGCTTTAATACAATTCACTTACATAAAGTAAAAAACATTGAAACATTTTAAACGTAGTTTACAAGACAGCTACTGGGTAAACAATTTATTTAGGGATCCTAAATCACAGAAGCATATAAGATGAGCCATATTTTCAAAGTAAACTCTGTATGCTATTTTCTTACTGACGTTTGACGTAGTTAATGTTAAGGTTCTTATATCGTTGTAGTACTTCACGTCAGACACTTGAGGGCGTGATACACATGAGGGCTATTTAAAAACTATTTATGATCACACTTCCGTGAATACTACTGTATGTTTTGGAATATTTCAAGATATGCATGCACATACATTTCAGTTATTATAGTGGACACAAATCTAACCTTATTCATATCATTTTGCTGTGTTAACCTGGTTCTACAATTTAAACAAATGACAGAAAAACAGATACTTTGTTACAACAAACTTTGTTGCTGATTGAGAATATTAAGCTTTTTTCACAGAAATACTCCATATATTTTGCTCAGAAGGCTAATTCATATTAAATGGACACTGCCACATTTTCTAAGAGGTAACATAAATAGAATGTGGCAAAAGTTGTGGAGTTGGGTGTAAACTTGCTTTGAAATGGGAAGATTTAGTTTTCAAACCTCTTTGCCCCTGTTAACTCAGACACACACACACACACACACACATTCAACATCTTACACCAATGTCTACTTTTGGCTGAACAGGCTGACTAAAACAAACTCCATTTTTACACACTTGTATTTCTTGTCCAACGTTTCCATTTCATAACCTTCCTTTACCACCCAGTGTGCTAAACATTTAAGGTGTGGCAAAGTAAAGTATGATGTTAAAACACTAATCAGCCTTAAAGTGCATATTAGAGCTCTTTTTAATGACACCCTTCCATACAGAGGGTTTAGTTTAACCATGACAACCTGACGCAAGGGAAAAAGCTGCAGAGAGGTGTTAGAGTTCTTAGCCCTATGCTAATGACCCTCGGGTTCTGTCTACTTTTCACAGAGGACTCGCATCTTGAGCAAGCCCTCATGAGCAATTGGCTCATCACAAGGTTTTCACAATGTTTTTTTAATCTACATTTCTCTGTGAGTTTTCTGAACCATATTCACATGCCTTTGTCATGTGTTCTACACACACATCAGGCACACAGAGGACAGTCCAGATATCATTTAGGATTACATTCCTCATTTAAGTGTTAAAGGCCTCATGTCAGTGTGGTCCTGCCTGTCTTCAACAAATAGGCAACATCTAATAGTGGAAATATTCATATAGCATATGCTATAGCTGCTATAAGGATTTGAAAGACACTTATTTTGTCAGGGACGGTCATTGACAAATATTAAAATCACATTTTAACCTTTAGAGACTCAGAGACTGCCAGTATACTTGGTTTTCATTGATTTATATATATATATATATATATATATATATATATATATATATGTGTGTGTGTGTGTGTGTGTGTTTATTGTTATTTTTTGTTAATATTTATGAAGATTAAGTATGCCATTAAGTATGAATTTTTGTTTTATGAAGTATGTATTTTATTTTACTTTACATTTACTTTTTTATTATTCATGTATCTGCTTAGAAGTGTAATGTTTTGAATAGTGTTTATTTTTATATGTTTTTACGTTTTCATTTTGATTGTAGTCAAAGTTGTCTCTATATAATTTCTATTCATTTTATTTCAGTTTTGTTATTTTACTAGCCTACATCAAGTTAATAAAAATGAGAAACGTTGCCTTAACAAGTGTAGGTTTTTTATATATAATATATATATATATATATATATATATATATATAATATATTATGTATTTTTATATATAAGTAAACGTTTATTTTATTTCAAGTAATGGATTTTTTATGGTGTTATTTTTAGTTAAATATAATAACCCTGCTGTTTAGTTTAATTTATATTTTGATACATTGTTTGTTTTTCAAGGTTTTGGATTTTTTTTTTTTTGCTTGTCACGTAAAAACAACTCTTTAACATGTCTCACTCTATTTTGAATCGAACCGGACCCCCCCCCTTCGGAAAAGTGATACCCCAAGCTTAATTTCTCTCAAACATCTGGTAAACTCAAATGAGTAACATTCCTGAAGCTCATACGCATTGGCTCCTCCTCTTTGAAAGACGAGCGTTTAAAGTTTGTGAAAATTCAGAATGTCTGATTGGTCACTACACCCGTCAATCACGAGCTTTACGGACGCGAGGGGCGGGCTTAGCGGATCTAAGAGGTTGTGCCAGTGTCATTTCTCATTCTTGTCTAACCAAACAACACACAGTGAGATGAGGCGAGCAACGTCCACAACCAGTACTCCGGCGTTTCTTTTCCATCATGCTGAGACAGAATGCGCACATTTGGGGTTGTTTTGATGCCCGATAGTATTTGGTGACCCGCAATCCCTCCGCTCTCCTGCATATCTGTGAACAATTGTGCATTTCTGCACGTGTTACATACAGATTGTTTGACGCGCACTGGATCAATGAGAGAAGTTAGGAACCGGCGGTGGTTTTTAACTTGTTGCGCGGTGATGCAAGTGTCCTCTTGCGCAAGAGAATGATTAATGAGCCAGTTATACATATCATTTCTTCTTCGAGCTGTGTGAGTGGCAAAAGTTGCTTTAGGATGGGCTCAAGGAACAAGATCCATTCTCAACCTGCCGTAGAATCTGCGCAATTAAGTTAAATTGGACTACCGGAGCTACCCAAAGACCCATATTAATAATCGGATGTGGATGTTCTTGGGTCCAAATATAGTTTAAAATTATATTGATTTCCTAACCATCTAATCCTGGAGATGTCGGAGTCTTACGAGGACAGATTGTGCGGGGATGGAGCTCCGGACTTCATCCCACCGAGAGCGATTCGATCAGGCCGGCGGAGTGGAGTCAGCGTGCCACTGGTGGAGCGCGACGAGGCGGCTCTCCTAGAGTCTGTGAAAACGGCACCGAGGAGGAGCAGCATCATTAAGGTAATAGCAGAAACACACCTGTCAGTTGTCAAGAGTTTGGTAGTGTAAATCGTACTCAATCTTGTCTTTTCAAACGAAACTGTTACAAGAATTCAGATTGTGGAATAGAGTGCGATCGACCGTCTCCATGTAAACAACAGCACGTTCAGTTCTCTCGGAGATGCTTGAGGGTTTGTGACTTTATCAAGGACACAATTGTGGTACTTTATGGATCCTCGTGGGGTTTGAACCTACAACCAGTTACAGATTACAGGATGCACTAGGGTGTAGAAGCCCAGTCTCAACTGGTTTTGCTTCAGGACCCAGATGTGGCAACCCAACACTCGACCATAACTGTCTATAGTAAACTGAATAGCAACTTTTCTTAAAATCAAACATTGAAACATTTTAATATTATGTTTTGAGAATGAGGGTAGCTGTGTTGACATCTGGACAGATTCTGGTAAACACAAAGCAAAAGTTTGACTGAACATATAGAAATTGATATCAACATTTTCTCATCTCTTTTAGAAACTTCTTTTAGAAGGTTAATCACATTTTATTATTTGCTTTGTGCATTGTCCGTCCCGCCCCCCCCCTCTGAGCCCACTGGTCAGGATTACAGATCTTTCTGTTGTGCCTTAAATCCTTGAAGTTAAACCCATGAATTGATATTTCACAGATATGAGATTACCTACGGGATTCAAACATCCTCACCTGTGAAATTAATCACAAGACAAATGCTGTCGTGCCTGTAGTGGAATTGTGATTTTGCCATAAATTGATGTTATTATAAACCTTCATATTTTTAAATGCCGTTTACTTGTCGGTCATCCACATAGGGTCAAAAACATTGGGTTTTTCAGATCAGATAGGATTTTGTATGTCACTAAACTGGTCATTACTTAACATAACCATAGATATTTGGACTCTTTTTCTTGGATGGAAGCATTTTAGTCCCCTTTAACACAAAATGCAGTAAAATGAAAAGAGCCAGTGGCCGTTTTCCCACAGCATGGTTGTTACAGTATGTAAACAGCAAGGCCATTGTTACCTAAAGGTTGACCTGAAACAATTCCATTTTGCAATAATAAAGCATAGACAATGACTTCAAAGAGATGAATGACATGGGATACCATATTTACTAACTTTCTAAGAGCTTACAAGGATTTCGGAAGAAAAGGAGATGTCAAGAGGTTGGATTAATAGCCTGACATGTTTGAAACACTCAAATGCCCTTTGGGTCTTGGGTTTACTAATGCTTAAGATAATCATTGATCCAGTGTTACGGAATAATGCAGCAATGACTCTACATCAGTGCTTTGCAGTGAAGGTCAGACAATTATCTTCAGCTCTATTAGGTAGAAGGATTACGGAGCAAGACAGCAGGGCCAGTGACTAAGAGGGGTGTCTAGTTATTAGACTCCGTACGTAGGATTGATATAAAACACAGCACTTGCTAGTTACTGTTGTTGCAATGTGATGTAAAATGTTAATATCACTTTCTGTTTGCATGGCTGTAATTGAAACTTTTGAAACTTTATTTGTGACACTCTCTTATTTGAAATGCAATTTCTTCTTGTTTAGATTTTGCATTTGCGACAGTAGGAGCCTCTTGAGAAGTTGGTGCTGCTGCTACACCCCACAAGACTGTAATCTGTATTTGGGTGCTGCCCATAACCAAGTTCAGTACTTTCAGTGCTCGAATAGGCTGTCTTAGTTCAAGTGAGCAGGATGTGGCATAGGGTAATTGACAGATGGCAACGAAGCTGATGATGTCAGTGTCAGGCACCGTCGATAGAGCGGAGAGAGGAGGCAGCGTTCATGTGACTCATCCCAGCCTGGGTTCTTGGTTCTGTTTGTTTGAGATCCAGAATGTGAGTAATGTTCCCTGTCCTCAGCCAAAGTGCGTAGCCCTCCAGGACAATGTCCAGAGCATCATTGTTTTTAAATGGATGCAGAACTTGTAGCTTACACCTATTTAGTACAGACTTGAGAACTTGTTGCTTTTCTGATATCTACAGACCTCTCTCTGTGCAGTTGTGCACGCACAAGAGCACCGCACATCAGTGTAATAGGCAAATGGAGTTGATCCTGCAGCATCCCTGAGCATGCAGTGACCTAACGCTTCCCCCATGCCTCTATGTTCTTGACTGAGATGATCGTAAAATCTAATTGTTTTTCAGTTCTGGCTGTCCTTGGTGAGAGAATGTCCTAAAGTTTCCCAGATTCAATTGCCATATGTGTTCTTGGACTGCTAACATGGTTAAGAGTTTGTAATTTTTGACAGTGTGTTAGTGTGGTGATCTTCTAGAGTGGATATTTTCATTTTGATGTTAGTTTAATGCACAATTACGTTTTGTAAAGTAACCTGTTATTCATTGGATTGGAATATTTCAGTAAAATGAAAAAAAAGAGAAAATAAATTATTTAAGTCATGAAGACCTGCTATTTGTACTCTGAAGGTCTTAGTGATATTATGAAAGAAATTGAAGAGCACAAATATTCAGATTCTGTAATAAAGAACATTTCACAAAACAGTACATCTTTAGTAAAGAAGTACAGTTGCTCAAATAGTTTATGCCACTGTTTTGGTATGATTTTTTCCCCCCAAAATATATTTATTTGCATTTGTTTTGGTATGATTTTTATGAAGAAATAGGAAACCACTCTCAATTTAGTGAGTTTTGACAGTGAGCTTTAGGTTGAGCAGAAAAGCAAACTTGGGGAATCCGGAGTACAGAACCCTGGGGAACACCTTGCTTGTTTTTTCAGCCTCATGAGCACTTTCCATTTAATCAGTGCTGTCTGAACACAGCTTGGTACAGTTTTACAATGTTCCAATCCACACAATTTCTACCTCACATTTCTCCTTATTTGCTGTAATACTCTTCCTTTTCTTTCTAATTTGCCATTCTCTGCCAATCTCTGTCCTACTTCCTTTCCCCCCTATATTTCTTTAGCTGTCTCTCTCCCCTCAATGTTCTCATGCAAACAAAAACAATATCTAATCTTACTCATTAAATATTTGTTCATCCATAAATGAAAACTCTCATCACTTCCTCTAATGTTGTTCCAAACCTGTATGACCTAATTTCTTGGGTTCTAGAACACAAAAGGAGACATTTTGAAGAATGTACTGTTCATTCTTTTCAGTGTAAATAAAATAAATGGAGAGTTGATTGAAGATTTCAAACTGAGGGTGATACCTTTTATGGGCATTTTTACCTTTATAAGGACAATTTTTTAGAACCTAATTAAATGTATGCACCATATTTTGTGTCAAATTCTTAAATCAGAGTTCCCACTCTTTCATGAACACCAGATTCAAGGATTTTTTAAAGCACCATTTATTTGATATCATAGGACTTTCTATTAGCTTTTAAACCGTAAAAGCTTTTCACTAAGCTGTTTTCCAATTGGTTAAGTTCTACATTTTCTCCTTAGCTCCATGTTGCAGTAAGTTTTGGGAGTTCATTTTTAGTCCATCTCCTATCCCGAGACTGACAAAAATTAGCTCCTAAAACTTACTGCCAGATTCTGGAAGATAAATTCTTCTAACAGTGGTACAAGAGGATGTGGTGCTGGTCCTTCAAGAGTCACTCTCAACTTATCTGTCAATAAAGCCTATAAAAATAGTCTTCATGTATTTCACAACACTTCAGAATGTTATTCTTATTAAGTAGGGGTCATTTTTTAGGATCTTTTTACCCAAGCAAAGTCTCTGAGAACCTGTCACCTTGTAATTCTGGACACTCAAGGTTGCAGTTCTGGAAAATAGTGGCACTGGAGACTAAAAGGTTCCTGATGGTTTCACACCTAATTCTTCACATTAATTATTAATTATTTTGCAGTTAACATGCTCTTTTCTTCTCCACCTCTTTTTTTCTGATCCCGCTGAGCCAATGAGCATTTTGCTGACCAATGGTCATGCCTTAACTTTGAAATTTCTGTATTGCATTAGTTTTTAATATTTCTCATGGGGATTTAAT
>NW_015505388.1:1927883-1937079 GCF_001515645.1 Sinocyclocheilus grahami | reverse complement strand
TCCATCTCCTATCCTGAAAAGTCTGTCTTGCAGAGACTGACAAAAATTAGCTCCTAAAACTTACTGCCAGATTCTGGAAGATAAATTCTTCTAACAGTGGTACAAGAGGATGTGGTGCTGGTCCTTCAAGAGTCACTCTCAACTTATCTGTCAATAAAGCCTATAAAAATAGTCTTCATGTATTTCACAACACTTCAGAATGTTATTCTTATTAAGTAGAGGTCATTTTTTAGGATCTTTTTACCCAAGCAAAGTCTCTGAGAACCTGTCACCTTGTAATTCTGGACACTCAAGGTTGCAGTTCTGGAAAATAGTGGCACTGGAGACTAAAAGGTTCCTGATGGTTTCACACCTAATTCTTCACATTAATTATTAATTATTTTGCAGTTAACATGCTCTTTTCTTCTCCACCTCTTTTTTTCTGATCCCGCTGAGCCAATGAGCATTTTGCTGACCAATGGTCATGCCTTAACTTTGACATTTCTGTATTGCATTAGTTTTTAATATTTCTCATGGGGATTTAATAATTTTTGACTTCTCAGTCTGTTAAATCTCTTTTTTGGCTAATTTCATCTGTAAAAGAAAACCTGCCTAATAATTCTGCACACCTTAAAAAGGAATTTTTTATTTCCAGCCTTTATGTACAATTATATAGCACTTCTAAATGATTAAATATAAAAATAATAGTAGTTATTAAGATTGATGTGGTTTGGAATTGGTAAAATGTGCTTGGAAAAAAATGTGATCAGAATATCAACGTGCCTAATAATTATGCACACACTGTAAGATGTGCTCCCTTTACACAGAGTGCGAAAGCGAAAGTGAAAGCAAACAGCGAGCACTCATTCAAATGCGATTTCAATACCCCGCATATTGATAGCGGCTCCCTGATGTGCGAAAATATTATACAATATTCAAATGTTTGCGGGAGCGGGACACACACGTTGCGGGAGTGGGTGGTAACGGTCAGAAATTCAGAGGGATGGGCTTAAGAAAACTGTCCCCAAGGCTCTAGGCTGCACATCAACACACACGCCAAGTTTTTTTTCGGCTACCCCATCTCCACCCCCAATCATTAGTGCCGTTTCGTTCTGTCTTTGACAGAACATATAGGACATCTTTTTGAAATAGCGCCATAAACAGGGCATAAAGCAAAAAATACATTTTTCCTCAGCCAAACCCCATTCCACAGCCATACCTGTCACACACACAGTTTAAAAGCATTTTTTTCTTCTTGTAATTAGGAGCGCTTGTCCTCCTAATTAAAAAAAAATTTAGGAGCACCTTCTGATCAATAATAAAAAAATTGCCTTCCTAATACGAAGTGACATTTGACTCAAAGTGACTTAGAGGGGTATTTTCTTTTTACCTTTGTAATGGCATCTTTTTCATCTATGTCAAATTCAAAAATGTATGTTTATAAGCTTTTTAAAATTTATATTTAAAACAATATAATAAGAAGTAGAATAGTAGAATAAGGTTACCAATCATATGAAATTAGTATTAATAAAAAATTAATTTGTACAGAGGTGGCACAGGTACATTTTCACATTTTCAGTTAATGAGGCTCAGAGGTTTATGTGGAGCTTAATGTTTTAAATATACAATTTTGAAAACATTTCTGAGGTGTCTTTGTTTGAAACTATTTTCATTGATGAAATAGAGCAAAAACAGGAATTTGTGTCTAAAATGTAAGTCAATTAACATTAACTTATTTGACTATTTTATAAAATCAATATCACATTTGCAATCGTACTGATATTTAGAGAGAAAAAAAAACTGTACTCTTTGTGTGAAGCTATATCAGATGATATAAATATAAAAGACATATAAAAGTGATATTGGGGCATATTTGCCCCCTTATCTTGAATTTTGGGGGAATTGTAAATGTATTTTATTAGACTAACTCTTAGACTAAACCAGGGGTGTCCAAACTCGGTCCTGGAGGGCAGGTGTCCTGAAGAGTTTAGCTCCAACCCCAATTAAACACACCTGAACCAGCTAATCAAGCTCTTATAGGCATACTAGAAACTTAAAGGCAGGTGTGTTGAGGCAAGTTGGAGCTAAACTCTGCAGGACACCGGCCCTTCAGGACCGAGTTTGGGCACCCCTGGACTAAACTCTAAATGTGCTCGTGCAGCAGTCTAACCTACATCTCATAGTGTAGGGGTGCAGTCTCTGGGTGTGCTTTTGTTTGGTTTTTGCAATATACTCGATGATGTCAAATTGCATATCATTTAAACAACAATTACAATATTATCGTATACAATATATATCGCACATTCCTAAAAGCATTTAAAATAGAAGTCTATGGAGCATGACATTGCATGGGGCATATGTTTATAAAATAAACACGGTTTCAAAAGTATAATCACATGTAAATATTACAAATGTTAACATGAGATAGGTATAGCAGAACTGTGATATTACTGCATACAATTTTTCACTTTTACATGCAATATACATGCAGGAATATAATATAATATAAATTAATACTTTATTCAGTAATGACATATATTTATATATATATATATATATATATATATATATATATATATTTATAATGTCGTATATTATGATACCGTGATATATTTTATCATGATTCTTTGATGAATAGAAAGTATTCCCTGATGTAATCCCTGATGTCGGCCCCGCTGCAATTGGAGCGCTTAGCCAAGCACTAAATACCCTTAACGTGTTTTTGCAGCGTTGAGCAATGTAACCAATCACAGATATCTGTTGATTTCTTGAACGCAATGGCCAATCAGAAACGTTTTGTCAGAATTCACTCACCAGTGAAAGCGCCGCGGTTTTTAAGTGCAGTTTTGCACGCTTGTGAATCATCTCATGACTAAGTGCAGACGCGATGTAAATAAGAGATTCTTTGTGCAGTTTAGAGAGCTTCATTGATTATAACGGAACTTTGTAAGATCGCGATGAACGAAGTTGAGTGACGCTTTTTAGTGATAAAGGGAGCGCGCTTTGCGCACTTTCTAGGGTATAATCCATTCAGAATTTGTATGAAACTTTCGGAAACATAGGCTACACCCTGCAAAGTTTCGGGAATGACATCGGCATATTTATGCGGGATTCACTCTCGAAATTGCAGTGACTGGCAATGGACGAAACATAAAATATGCTGATTTAATTCCACAGACAGTGCGCATCTCGAGCGAGATCTAATTCACGGACCAAAAGCGTGTGTAAACTTTATTGAGATCGGGACATAACAACCAGTAATTTAATTTCCAGTAACGGACGGTAGAAAGTTCAGCAATGAATGGTGTTCGATTTATGGCAGAATATAGTCCCACAACTGATTGTTTATTTTTTCCTCACGTGTCTCGCCTTTGGTAACAACAATTCAAAATGGAAACATTTCAAGTGACACGGGAAAAAGACACGGAAAACTTCAGTGGGTTTGAACCTACAACCAGTTACAGATTACAGGATGCACTAGGGTGTAGAAGCCCAGTCTCAACTGGTTTTGCTTCAGGACCCAGATGTGGCAACCCAACACTCGACCATAACTGTCTATAGTAAACTGAATAGCAACTTTTCTTAAAATCAAACATTGAAACATTTTAATATTATGTTTTGAGAATGAGGGTAGCTGTGTTGACATCTGGACAGATTCTGGTAAACACAAAGCAAAAGTTTGACTGAACATATAGAAATTGATATCAACATTTTCTCATCTCTTTTAGAAACTTCTTTTAGAAGGTTAATCACATTTTATTATTTGCTTTGTGCATTGTCCGTCCCGCCCCCCCCCTCTGAGCCCACTGGTCAGGATTACAGATCTTTCTGTTGTGCCTTAAATCCTTGAAGTTAAACCCATGAATTGATATTTCACAGATATGAGATTACCTACGGGATTCAAACATCCTCACCTGTGAAATTAATCACAAGACAAATGCTGTCGTGCCTGTAGTGGAATTGTGATTTTGCCATAAATTGATGTTATTATAAACCTTCATATTTTTAAATGCCGTTTACTTGTCGGTCATCCACATAGGGTCAAAAACATTGGGTTTTTCAGATCAGATAGGATTTTGTATGTCACTAAACTGGTCATTACTTAACATAACCATAGATATTTGGACTCTTTTTCTTGGATGGAAGCATTTTAGTCCCCTTTAACACAAAATGCAGTAAAATGAAAAGAGCCAGTGGCCGTTTTCCCACAGCATGGTTGTTACAGTATGTAAACAGCAAGGCCATTGTTACCTAAAGGTTGACCTGAAACAATTCCATTTTGCAATAATAAAGCATAGACAATGACTTCAAAGAGATGAATGACATGGGATACCATATTTACTAACTTTCTAAGAGCTTACAAGGATTTCGGAAGAAAAGGAGATGTCAAGAGGTTGGATTAATAGCCTGACATGTTTGAAACACTCAAATGCCCTTTGGGTCTTGGGTTTACTAATGCTTAAGATAATCATTGATCCAGTGTTACGGAATAATGCAGCAATGACTCTACATCAGTGCTTTGCAGTGAAGGTCAGACAATTATCTTCAGCTCTATTAGGTAGAAGGATTACGGAGCAAGACAGCAGGGCCAGTGACTAAGAGGGGTGTCTAGTTATTAGACTCCGTACGTAGGATTGATATAAAACACAGCACTTGCTAGTTACTGTTGTTGCAATGTGATGTAAAATGTTAATATCACTTTCTGTTTGCATGGCTGTAATTGAAACTTTTGAAACTTTATTTGTGACACTCTCTTATTTGAAATGCAATTTCTTCTTGTTTAGATTTTGCATTTGCGACAGTAGGAGCCTCTTGAGAAGTTGGTGCTGCTGCTACACCCCACAAGACTGTAATCTGTATTTGGGTGCTGCCCATAACCAAGTTCAGTACTTTCAGTGCTCGAATAGGCTGTCTTAGTTCAAGTGAGCAGGATGTGGCATAGGGTAATTGACAGATGGCAACGAAGCTGATGATGTCAGTGTCAGGCACCGTCGATAGAGCGGAGAGAGGAGGCAGCGTTCATGTGACTCATCCCAGCCTGGGTTCTTGGTTCTGTTTGTTTGAGATCCAGAATGTGAGTAATGTTCCCTGTCCTCAGCCAAAGTGCGTAGCCCTCCAGGACAATGTCCAGAGCATCATTGTTTTTAAATGGATGCAGAACTTGTAGCTTACACCTATTTAGTACAGACTTGAGAACTTGTTGCTTTTCTGATATCTACAGACCTCTCTCTGTGCAGTTGTGCACGCACAAGAGCACCGCACATCAGTGTAATAGGCAAATGGAGTTGATCCTGCAGCATCCCTGAGCATGCAGTGACCTAACGCTTCCCCCATGCCTCTATGTTCTTGACTGAGATGATCGTAAAATCTAATTGTTTTTCAGTTCTGGCTGTCCTTGGTGAGAGAATGTCCTAAAGTTTCCCAGATTCAATTGCCATATGTGTTCTTGGACTGCTAACATGGTTAAGAGTTTGTAATTTTTGACAGTGTGTTAGTGTGGTGATCTTCTAGAGTGGATATTTTCATTTTGATGTTAGTTTAATGCACAATTACGTTTTGTAAAGTAACCTGTTATTCATTGGATTGGAATATTTCAGTAAAATGAAAAAAAAGAGAAAATAAATTATTTAAGTCATGAAGACCTGCTATTTGTACTCTGAAGGTCTTAGTGATATTATGAAAGAAATTGAAGAGCACAAATATTCAGATTCTGTAATAAAGAACATTTCACAAAACAGTACATCTTTAGTAAAGAAGTACAGTTGCTCAAATAGTTTATGCCACTGTTTTGGTATGATTTTTTTCCCCCAAAATATATTTATTTGCATTTGTTTTGGTATGATTTTTATGAAGAAATAGGAAACCACTCTCAATTTAGTGAGTTTTGACAGTGAGCTTTAGGTTGAGCAGAAAAGCAAACTTGGGGAATCCGGAGTACAGAACCCTGGGGAACACCTTGCTTGTTTTTTCAGCCTCATGAGCACTTTCCATTTAATCAGTGCTGTCTGAACACAGCTTGGTACAGTTTTACAATGTTCCAATCCACACAATTTCTACCTCACATTTCTCCTTATTTGCTGTAATACTCTTCCTTTTCTTTCTAATTTGCCATTCTCTGCCAATCTCTGTCCTACTTCCTTTCCCCCCTATATTTCTTTAGCTGTCTCTCTCCCCTCAATGTTCTCATGCAAACAAAAACAATATCTAATCTTACTCATTAAATATTTGTTCATCCATAAATGAAAACTCTCATCACTTCCTCTAATGTTGTTCCAAACCTGTATGACCTAATTTCTTGGGTTCTAGAACACAAAAGGAGACATTTTGAAGAATGTACTGTTCATTCTTTTCAGTGTAAATAAAATAAATGGAGAGTTGATTGAAGATTTCAAACTGAGGGTGATACCTTTTATGGGCATTTTTACCTTTATAAGGACAATTTTTTAGAACCTAATTAAATGTATGCACCATATTTTGTGTCAAATTCTTAAATCAGAGTTCCCACTCTTTCATGAACACCAGATTCAAGGATTTTTTAAAGCACCATTTATTTGATATCATAGGACTTTCTATTAGCTTTTAAACCGTAAAAGCTTTTCACTAAGCTGTTTTCCAATTGGTTAAGTTCTACATTTTCTCCTTAGCTCCATGTTGCAGTAAGTTTTGGGAGTTCATTTTTAGTCCATCTCCTATCCCGAGACTGACAAAAATTAGCTCCTAAAACTTACTGCCAGATTCTGGAAGATAAATTCTTCTAACAGTGGTACAAGAGGATGTGGTGCTGGTCCTTCAAGAGTCACTCTCAACTTATCTGTCAATAAAGCCTATAAAAATAGTCTTCATGTATTTCACAACACTTCAGAATGTTATTCTTATTAAGTAGGGGTCATTTTTTAGGATCTTTTTACCCAAGCAAAGTCTCTGAGAACCTGTCACCTTGTAATTCTGGACACTCAAGGTTGCAGTTCTGGAAAATAGTGGCACTGGAGACTAAAAGGTTCCTGATGGTTTCACACCTAATTCTTCACATTAATTATTAATTATTTTGCAGTTAACATGCTCTTTTCTTCTCCACCTCTTTTTTTCTGATCCCGCTGAGCCAATGAGCATTTTGCTGACCAATGGTCATGCCTTAACTTTGACATTTCTGTATTGCATTAGTTTTTAATATTTCTCATGGGGATTTAATAATTTTTGACTTCTCAGTCTGTTAAATCTCTTTTTTGGCTAATTTCATCTGTAAAAGAAAACCTGCCTAATAATTCTGCACACCTTAAAAAGGAATTTTTTATTTCCAGCCTTTATGTACAATTATATAGCACTTCTAAATGATTAAATATAAAAATAATAGTAGTTATTAAGATTGATGTGGTTTGGAATTGGTAAAATGTGCTTGGAAAAAAATGTGATCAGAATATCAACGTGCCTAATAATTATGCACACACTGTAAGATGTGCTCCCTTTACACAGAGTGCGAAAGCGAAAGTGAAAGCAAACAGCGAGCACTCATTCAAATGCGATTTCAATACCCCGCATATTGATAGCGGCTCCCTGATGTGCGAAAATATTATACAATATTCAAATGTTTGCGGGAGCGGGACACACACGTTGCGGGAGTGGGTGGTAACGGTCAGAAATTCAGAGGGATGGGCTTAAGAAAACTGTCCCCAAGGCTCTAGGCTGCACATCAACACACACGCCAAGTTTTTTTTCGGCTACCCCATCTCCACCCCCAATCATTAGTGCCGTTTCGTTCTGTCTTTGACAGAACATATAGGACATCTTTTTGAAATAGCGCCATAAACAGGGCATAAAGCAAAAAATACATTTTTCCTCAGCCAAACCCCATTCCACAGCCATACCTGTCACACACACAGTTTAAAAGCATTTTTTTCTTCTTGTAATTAGGAGCGCTTGTCCTCCTAATTAAAAAAAAATTTAGGAGCACCTTCTGATCAATAATAAAAAAATTGCCTTCCTAATACGAAGTGACATTTGACTCAAAGTGACTTAGAGGGGTATTTTCTTTTTACCTTTGTAATGGCATCTTTTTCATCTATGTCAAATTCAAAAATGTATGTTTATAAGCTTTTTAAAATTTATATTTAAAACAATATAATAAGAAGTAGAATAAGACAAATAGGTTACCAATCATATGAAATTAGTATTAATAAAAAATTAATTTGTACAGAGGTGGCACAGGTACATTTTCAGACATTTAATTAATGAGGCTCAGAGGTTTATGTGGAGCTTAATGTTTTAAATATACAATTTTGAAAACATTTCTGAGGTGTCTTTGTTTGAAACTATTTTCATTGATGAAATAGAGCAAAAACAGGAATTTGTGTCTAAAATGTAAGTCAATTAACATTAACTTATTTGACTATTTTATAAAATCAATATCACATTTGCAATCGTACTGATATTTAGAGAGAAAAAAAAACTGTACTCTTTGTGTGAAGCTATATCAGATGATATAAATATAAAAGACATATAAAAGTGATATTGGGGCATATTTGCCCCCTTATCTTGAATTTTGGGGGAATTGTAAATGTATTTTATTAGACTAACTCTTAGACTAAACCAGGGGTGTCCAAACTCGGTCCTGGAGGGCAGGTGTCCTGAAGAGTTTAGCTCCAACCCCAATTAAACACACCTGAACCAGCTAATCAAGCTCTTATAGGCATACTAGAAACTTAAAGGCAGGTGTGTTGAGGCAAGTTGGAGCTAAACTCTGCAGGACACCGGCCCTTCAGGACCGAGTTTGGGCACCCCTGGACTAAACTCTAAATGTGCTCGTGCAGCAGTCTAACCTACATCTCATAGTGTAGGGGTGCAGTCTCTGGGTGTGCTTTTGTTTGGTTTTTGCAATATACTCGATGATGTCAAATTGCATATCATTTAAACAACAATTACAATATTATCGTATACAATATATATCGCACATTCCTAAAAGCATTTAAAATAGAAGTCTATGGAGCATGACATTGCATGGGGCATATGTTTATAAAATAAACACGGTTTCAAAAGTATAATCACATGTAAATATTACAAATGTTAACATGAGATAGGTATAGCAGAACTGTGATATTACTGCATACAATTTTTCACTTTTACATGCAATATACATGCAGGAATATAATATAATATAAATTAATACTTTATTCAGTAATGACATATATTTATATATATATATATATATATATATATATATATA
>NW_015505388.1:1895236-1927838 GCF_001515645.1 Sinocyclocheilus grahami | reverse complement strand
GACATATATTTATATATATATATATATATATATTTATAATGTTAAAAAATATTTCTATTTGAAATAATTCCTGTTCTTTTAAACTTTCTATTCTTCAAAGTTTCTGAAAAAAATGTGAATAAGCAGCAATAAGAAATAAACAGCAAATCAGCATATTAGAATGATTTCTGAAGGATCATGTGACACTGAAGACTGGAGTAATGGCTGTATAAAATGCAGCTTTGTCATCATAGGTATAAATTACATCTTCAAAATTATATTAATATAGAAAACAGTTATTTTACATTGTAATGATATTTCACAATATTACTGGTTTTACTGTATTTTCATCAAATAAATGCAAATATAGCCTACACTTTTATTGATCCTAGGTTGAAAAAACCTCTATGACAAACTGCAGACTGGAATAACAGTGTAAATTTCTGTGAGAACTTCACCCAAGATGTGCATACACAACAATGCAGAAAACCTGAACAGATACGTATCCTTTTTGAGTCATATCCTGCCTCACTTGTTTACCATGAATCAGTGAAGACGGTGTGTTTGTGAGCATGTCTCGGTGTGTTGGCCCCAAAAAGTAGTCAAACAACACCCCACAACCAGAGATCACTTCCCTCTGGGCCGTAGTCTACCAAGGGAGCAGTTCTAATTCGGCTGCTATCAGTTGATCGGCCACATGCTGAACTCCACCCTGAAGTAAAAAGTGCACAAGTGACCATTTCAACACGACTCCCTCTAATTTAACTTACTCATATTTCATGCTATCATATCATCTGTTGTACTGTACTTCCTGTCTACGCCTAAGCACGCATGGCTTTCCCTTTGTCACCGCTGTTCAGAGTCACACTCTGACATTTGTTGTACTTCTGCCTTTCCTCCATCCCCTAAAGTCCCTTTTTTGGATGTTGTTGTCACCGTAATGGGCACATAGAGTACACTGCTGATATCAGACTATGATGTAGATATCAGTACTTATGATGTAGGTGATCACAAGTAAAAGCATGCACCAGACAAGCAAAACATCAGTTGCAGGTTGGGTGTTACTAAACAGGAAGCTATAACATATAAGCAAAAAGTTCCTTCAGCTCTCGCACTCCTTCACCTCAGAACTTCTCTCACTAACACTTTCTGTATTTCCCCAACTTCTTTGCATTCCAGCTGTCTCCACACCGACGGGTGATGATAACCGTAAAATGCTATATGAAGGCTGACACAAAAACCAAGGGGCAGCTAGATTAAAAGTTGGGGGAATGAGGTTTGAACTTTATAAAAATCTACAGCTTTTGGCAACTTGTCTAAAAAGAAAAGTTTGGCATAAATGTTTCCCTTTCTTCACAAGTCTTGACTCACAAAGAGTGGCCAAACAAGGCAAAAATGCTGTCCAGTTTTCACCTGGCACTGAAAAGCAAGGAAATGTAAAAAAACAAAAACAAAAAAACAATGTTAATGAGACAAAAGTCTTCTGGATTCAGGCACCTGAGGTACTGCTAGGAAACAGAGCCAAATTCTTTGAAATATGCACAGGAAAAGGGCTATGAAAATGTCAAAATTTGCATCCTCTGATAAAAGACTCTGTGTACTTTCCCACACACGCTGTACCCATATAGTTTTCTAAGCAGATTTGGATCATAAACCAACTTTATAATACAGACACATAAATACACACTAGTAGTGTTGTCAAAAGTACCAATGTCGGTACCGAAGTTTAGGTGGGTTTTTTTTGATCACGTGCTCAACAGACCTGTCTGTGATTGGCTACAACGATCATTGCTTCACACTCTTCACCGAGCGCTTACACAGATACACACGGGAGCGTTTGAAAGCCGCGTCTATCAGCGGATCTGTCTATGAGCAGATATATTAGGGATCTGCTGATAGACGCTGCTTTCAAACACTCCCGTGTGTATCTGTGTAAGCACTCAGTGAAGAGCGTGAAGTGATTATCATTGTAGCCAATCACAGACATATCTGTTGAGCACGAGAACACAATGACATCTGTAATTTTGACAACACCACACAATAGGCCACTGATCACAAGTGAGGCCCCAGAGGCTTAGATGAGCACTTGTGTCAGATAGGAAGGATAACAGCAATCAGATGATTGTGGCACCAGTAGCTGAGTGACACTAGAGGACAGCGGTCCCAGTCTGCCTTCAGGACACTGACAAACACTCATACACAGGCCCACTTAACCACACAGTCAGTCACGCAGTGTCATAGCAGCCAGATTGTCATTGCTCTTGACCAGCAGCCAGTGATGCTTTCTATACAATCACTGTCCAGAACAGAGTGTAATGCTGCAGAACAAAGTTTACTGTGATCAAAAGATCCAAAATCTTGGATAAGATTTTGTCAAGATCTTAAATAAACACGGTAAAATGTCATATTACTTAATTGGTAAACAAAAACAAAAAAAAGAATAATGGACCCTAGAAAAGGGCCCGGGGGTTTCTTCAAAGCAAGTGTTTAATATCATAATATAATTTAATCTGTTTAAACTTATTGGAAAAGTTCATTTGTTACTCCTGCAAACTAATCACCGCACAGAATATGAAGAATATCAAAAGCTTTGGGAGTCGGCTGCCCACGGCAGTCCAAAGCCTGTCAAAATACCAGCACAATAACATGCACAGGAAAATATAGTTTCATTATTGTTATTGACAAAATTCTAGAAAATATCGAGATATCGTTTTTTTTTGTCATTATCGCACACCCTTAAATGCTTTACAGTAAAATGCATTTTTGCTTGCTTTTTTTTTTTGGTTTATTTTATTTTTGACTTAATTACCGAAATACATATGCTGTATATTAATAAGGGAAATGTATTAATTTGATGCTGTTGCTTCCTTTACCGATTTAAACTGATTGTTGTATGACTGAGACATTGTACATTCTTTCAGCAAGTTTAGCTAGGAGTGTGAGTCCAAGAAAATAAAGGGCAGACCAGCAAGAATGTGATCTTGGATTCTGAATTGCGATGATTTCACTCCAACTCGCCATGGAGATCACTGGCTCACAGTTGGGCTACCATGGGAACCGATGGGCCTTACACAATCCACCTCAGTGTTCATTGACATGCAGAAAGCGGTTTTGTAGTCTGGGGTGTGGTCACAACTGTGTCAGCTGAGGTCTACCCAACATGCACTCATGTTCTTGTTTCCCTCTTTTAAGCACGGCCTGGCGTGTGTCTCTCGCGAATGTCTGAATGTGATATTTCACTTTGGAAAAATTACAAGAAACACTTAAGGGTTCTGCAGAGTTTCACCCATCTGCACTCCGTCAAAAGAGCTGTCCCGTGAATAAGAACAGACAGAGAGATTCTCCATGCACAAGCACTTATTTCCTACTTAAAACTTTTATTTCCATGCCGCCTCCTGTTGATTAAAAACAGCTTTTGGTCCTTTGACAGTTGAGAACGTTTGTTTAGGTGGTGTGAAAGAGGCATGCTGTGAGAGAGGTGATTCCTAAACGCAGTTTCTGTAACCGGATTACATTTCTAATTGTCTCCTCATCCCCTCAGCTTCTCTGAGTAGCAGTGAGAGGGGAAATGAGAGGAAGAGAAGGTGGACAACTAGAAGCAGACATTAGAGGATTTGAACAGGAAGATTCTAGGTTAAATACAATTGAAGTCTTATCGACAGGATCTTTGGCATGCTGTGGATTATCATGGACTCATCTCTCAGTTTGTAAAAATATGTAAACATTGTGTGTACTGTACGATGCAGGACATTGGTCTGGGATAAACAGTAAGTTATTATTACAAAATCACTGATCACCCTGTTTGACCCCGATAATGATCAATGCTATTTTCACTATATGATTATTGTAAAGAAAAGAAGGTCAGTCAGGTTCATATTTAACTTCATATTCATATTTTATTTATTTGGTGTAGGGAGGAGGAGAGGGAGTTTGCAACAGTAATTGCACAAAAATTTACAAAAAGAACTTGCCGTTGTTAAGCACTTGAGATGGATTTTCTGGAATTGTGCATAAATCAAAACGCACATAGTTGTGATGGATTTTTTCCCCCTCACAAAACGTTGTGTTTTCCTTTTTTTATTTACCTAAAGAAGTATTGATGGTTTATGCAACTTTTCAAAGTGATTACTGTAAACCAATTTTCTGTTTATATAAACATGAAGGATGAGTTGAAATTTTCTGTGGTAATCAACAGCAGGCCACAGAACGGTTGCATTTATCCTGGAATATTCCTTTTAAGGTGAGCAGATGGAGGGAACAGGTTGTTGTTAAATGAGTTAAATGTGAAATTTAGCCAGGGGAACTGACAATATAATTAAATGACAGTAAAACAGATGGAAAATTCGGGTAGAAAAAAGTACTTTAAGTACTTTTAAGTAAGTGCTCATGCTTGAATTCTGAAAGTGTATTGTAATCACACTCATTATAAGGATCTTTTTGGTCTCTAATTTTTTCCATGTCCTTCCAGACTCCTTCAGTTCGAAACTGAACCCTGTTACAAATCAGTTCTTGTATCCAAAACAAAACTTTGTTGGCTATTATATCTGATTACCCATAATGCCACTATCCACATGCGTGTCTGATTTTGGCATGAACATTTAAATTGGCAGTTTTCAGTCTTCAGGTAGTTGTTGTTCCCTAATTTTTCCCTAATTTGTTCTTTTGTTGTTTTGGCTGAAATTCATTCGTTCACTTTCACATTTCTCCTTCTCTATCACTGATGATTGGCAGTCACAGAGTAGGCAGTGCCAGTGACCCTGTGATCTTTGACTCACAAAAGAGGCAGGTTGGGCAGTTTCCATAGTAATAAATGGGAAATATCGGCTTTTCAGCTTTATCCGTCTCTCCCGTTGAGTCTTTTCGTCTCTTTTGCCTTATCTCCATCTCTGCACACTCCTTGCTGTCCAAGAACCCTCATATGAGAACCAAAGTTCAACACATTACAAATCGCCACTGCCAAGAACCTGGCTTATCTCTTTTCATCTATCTTTGTCGACCTCCGCTCCTCCATCTCTCGCTCTGTCTGTCTTTTTATCTGATCCCTCTAGTTTTTTTCTTTTTCAGGATGGACAAACAGGATGAGACCAAAACAGACATGACAGAGAGGATCAGGCCTGCAGACAGGCAGAGATTTATCAGATAAACTAGAGAGAGATGGAGACAGACAGAAGGTGGAGGCAGACAGTTTTGCCAGTAAGGACATCATAAAGGAAAGCGACCATCGAAAATCAAATTTTTTACCTTGTTGAACCTTGAATAACTGCAGACTACTGGATATAGATAAGTTTCTTTTTTTCATGTATACATCTGCCTCTCTGTCTGTCTGTTCTGAGCGATTGTTGATATAGTTTTGTAGTGGTTTTCAAAGGATATGAGATGTGTGTCATAAATTAAACTGATAAGGGAAAAAAGACAACATTTATGTACAAAATATCTTATAGCCAGATCTGTATTTTATTCAGTGATGAAATTTTAATCTGTGACAATCCTCTGTTGTTTTAACCATAACATTTCCCTTGGGGGCCTTTGAGTCTTGATAATTGAATTGAACTTGACCAAATCTGGCTTTTCAGGGTCAAATTCAGACTATGTCCACTATCTTGGTTTAATGTTGGGTTAAAGCCACTAATTAGTTTTAATAGTTAATAGTTGGGTTAAATATGTTTCACACTTGTAATTTTGTTAGAACAGCTTTTATCCTTGGAGTATGAAGCCCATCTCAATGTTGTCAAAGGTATACAGCGTTGTCAGATATTCACTTTTTGTATTAAAGGGTTAGTTCACCCAAAACTGAAAATTAGCCCATAAATTACTCACCCACAAGTCATCCTGGGTGTATATGACTTTCTTCTTTCAGACGAATCCAATCGGAGTTATATTAAAAATTGTCTTTGATCTTTCAAGCTGTTTAATGCCACTCATCGGGTGTTGCATGCATCTGTCCAAAAGCAGTTAAATAAAATGTGCCCATCCATAATTATGAACAATGTGAAAGTATGAAAAGACCACGAACGTGTGCATTTTCACAGGATCAGTACACAAACCTTCAGCTGTTGCTTCAGCTTTTGTGGACAGTATAAATGACTGTAACACACTCTGAGCTGCAGACCAAAACACATATATGCTTTATATACAGAAACAGCATTATACACATATACACCACAAAGGTTCAGTGAAACAAAAACAACCCTGGGCCTGCATTCAAATACAAACAGGAACTAATTAAACTAATTAGTGTTTTAGTAGTGTAAAGAGATCTCTGAAGAGTCAGTCAATTTGGTGCTGTGGTTTTGCTGCTATGGCTTTTTTCCCTTTGCCCTTAGGCTTCACAACTTTGTTGGAGTGAGCAAACTATTGTGCTCATGGGGACAGAGGTTTACTTCTGGCCTATTTTCATACCTCTTCCCTTCTCTGTAATATGTAAAATGCTTAATTTTAATATATATATATTTTAAATATTGATATAAATTGAGATTTTTAGATTTAGATTCAGATTTCTTTGTGTTTTGTGAAACCCCTCATTGTCCTGCTTTAATCTGAACAGCTGTTGTGGTTTACCAAAGCATACACCACACATAATGGAGTTGTGGTATACTGTACATATTTCCTGTAGTTCAACTTTTGAGCATGAAGCTATAGCGGCGGCAAGGTAGTTTCTTACGAATCATGCAAACTGATCAAATGTACACTGTACCTTGAATGCACTGTGAGTTGCTTTGGATAAAATGTCTACGAGATGATTAAGTATAAATTAATACATTAGCTTAAAATAAATATTTATTTTAAAATGGTCTTTTAGTGCAGATTCTGGCTGCTGTGTGCAGTTTACCTCCATCAGTGGAATGTAAATTTGTGGCTTGCCTTTTAAAAAATTTTTTTTATCTCAAGTGAAATCAGGATTTCCACTAAACAAAACATTTTACTTTGAATAATTCAGCAGATGCTTTTATCCAACGTGATTTAAGATTAGGAATGCACAAGTGATTTTAACGCAAAAATGTACAAAGTTGAAAAATAACAAATTTGGCCAGAAGAGGAAAGGAACACCCCATTAACGTAATGTAGCGTTGCAGATTAATCCTGAGCTAATGACAGAATTCTAATCTCATTATTCATAATCCAATCGAAGCACTACAGCAACAGAGAGATTTACACCAGCATTACAGCAAAATGCAGAACAGAGCGAGTTATAGTTTGAAAATTGCTGTGCGTAAATATACACAATTGCATACACACTGCACAAGAAAAATAAAATGTATAAAGTGTAAGTTTATTTTTTAAAGTCCTCATTGAGTTTGTATATTTGTTTATTTATGTATGCATACATAAATGCATACATACATACATATAATTTAATGAATTTTTTTTCCAAAAGCCCTACAGTTTTATGTTTAATTTACATTTGTTTATATTTATAAACTTGCATGTTTGTTTATTTATTTTGCAAATTACATATCAATTGTTTGGTCACACTTGACTGAATTTGTGGTTGCACTATTTTACAGTACATGCACTTACCTGTACTTACAAAAGAACTGGATAATGTAAGGTTACTACATGGGTTAGGGTTTGGTTTTGATAAAATGTATAAAGTGTAAGTTTATTTTTTAAAGTCCTCATTGAGTTTGTATATTTGTTTATTTATGTATGCATACATAAATGCATACATACATACATACATATAATTTAATGAATTTTTTTTCCAAAAGCCCTACAGTTTTATGTTTAATTTACATTTGTTTATATTTATAAACTTGCATGTTTGTTTATTTATTTTGCAAATTACATATCAATTGTTTGGTCACACTTGACTGAATTTGTGGTTGCACTATTTTACAGTACATGCACTTACCTGTACTTACAAAAGAACTGGATAATGTAAGGTTACTACATGGGTTAGGGTTTGGTTTTGGGTTAGTACCTAATTATTACCCAGTTATTGCGACATCAACACTGGTATTGATCTGAATTGAACTGACTCGAGCTGAATAATGGCATTGTTACCTTTTGCTGAACTGCTTAGCTGATTGATGAATGTTACACTGTTATTGATCTAAACTAAAGCAACATTGAACTGACTTGAGCTAAATAATGACACTATTGTCTACAGCAGAATCTGAACTGTCTCCAAATCTGAGTTTCCATGATTGATTCTGCTATTTCCTGTTTATTATTGTGACGCTGCTTTGACACAGTTTGTATAAAGCACTATAGAAATAGAGGCGACTTGACGGAATTTGTTTCTCATAATCTTAAATATTTGCTTTACAGCTGATTTATTTTACATTTATTTATATTTATAAACATGCATAATTTGCATCCCAATTTTCCACATTAACCTTGAAAGAAATCTTGAGAAAAAAAGCAAGAAAGATGTTTGTAACCATCATCATCATGTTTTCATTCCAATTTTTCAGTCTTGTCACAGTAGATGGAAAGTGTTGTGCTGGAAATGGCTTTGAGTCTATGACAATCAGCTGACCTGTAAATAAACACAGCAGGGCCTCATGCTTCACCTTTCACCTGCCCTCCACTTATCTCAAATCAGATTAACGTTAAAGCCTTCGATTGATGCCTTCTTAATGCTTCCACTGCAGTAATCTTTCGGCCTAGTTCAGCTGCCAAGCTGTGCAAATGAGAAGGCCTCCCAGAGAGAAGGAATAACAGCAGAAAAAAAACTTATGCTTACATTTTTTGAGCATTTTCTAATGGCTTGGTATGATATATGACGATTTGAGTGGTCGCCAGGGTGCTGCTATAAGGTTAATAAGGTATTTTGAGTAGTTTTATTGTGCATTGCTACATGGTTGCTTGGGTGATGGGCCCATCACCATGTCTCTATGATATTCAAGTCTTTAGATATGACTCTGATTTCCTCCTTCAATGTGTATATGTATTTGCATAGGACCCCCTTTCCACACATCTCACATTTTCTAATGGCTTGCTATGATATATGACGATTTGAGTGGTCGCCAGGGTGCTGCTATAAGGTTAATAAGGTATTCTGAGTAGTTTTATTGTGCATTGCTACGTGGTTGCTTGGGTGATGGACTCAAGTCAAAAGAGCCCATCACCATGTCTCTATGATATTCAAGTCTTTAGATATGACTCTGATTTCCTCCTTCAATGTGTATATGTATTTGCATAGGACCCCCTTTCCACACATCTCAGTGTTTCTATAGTTACCCGGTATGTCAGTCAAAGTCACGCACACTGTCGCTGAAAGAGTATCCTCTCTGTATCTATGGTTACCCCAGCTGTCAATCAGTCTCTCACTATGAGCCTCCACGCAGGGTAGAATTGCTGGAAGAGCTCAGGGTAAAAAGTAGGGCAGGCGGTGATATTGGTTCTTCCTGATGGATCCGGTGTGGAGTTTCAGGTTCAGACAGGAGCCTTCTGGAAAGTGTAATCAACCATATGTTCCTCCTGTTATAATTAGGCATGGGCTGAAACACTGCTAACCCTTGTGCAGTCTTCGGTCCGGAGAATTTTACATTTTACATTGAATGATGTTTATACCATTGTTTGATGCAACTGCATGCCGTATTTTTATATGAAAATAAACAAGCAGAAAACACTCTAACTGAAATTTTTTGTGTGCTTTTCTATAGTATTAAGCCTCAAATGTCAAATATACATCTGATTGGTTACTTCTTTAAATTATAAAGTAAAAATATGAATGGTATTATAATGTTATACTAAAACTAAAACAATGGAAAAACCCTTAAGATAACATGTAGAAAGAAAAAAACATATCTTAAGCATGCAGCATAACATAAGTGGACTTTGAACGATTAATTGCCGCTTTGAATTATTACGTAATTGTGGCATCCATAATTGTAATTGCGATTAGAAATTCGATTAATTGTGCAGCCCTAATTTCAGGTGTCTGGTCACTTTTGACCGTGAAGACCATGAGTGTGACTCCCAAATGAGGAGCGCACAAAAATGAACTATACAGAGATGAGATGAAAAGAAAATACCACGTAAACTTTTCTGAAGACGGTCAGTTCCCCTCAGAAACACATTCATATAAACCCCCAAATCAATATTGAGGATTTTCTTCCAATAGTTCGTGCATCATGAACAGTGAGTGATCTGCCTGCTACAGTATTTTTCTGTTTGCGTCTGTCTTCAGCGTCTCTGGCCTGTGTTAACGGGTGTTTACAGACTTAATATTTTCACATAAATTACATTTTGGAAAATGATTGTATTGCAACGCAGTTTGTGCAAGTCCAGAACAGAGACGAGTTGCAATAAGGCAAAAAATGGCCGGTTGCCGATCGCGTAAGTTCCAGGGGAAGCTCCTTAAGTTCGGCCGTCCTACACACACGTGACTGACCGCTCAGACCGCTCTACACTGCACTCAACCTGAGGGATTCCTACACTTTCAATCTTTGAGGAGACCAGCGCAAAACAGCGCATACCGCAGGAACGGTATAATGGAAATCGCGGTTTACCTTGAAACGGGTAATCGGCCCATGCCTAGTTGTAATTATAAAGTACCTGCAGCCAAGTCTATTATTTGACTCTGTGTGCTTGGTGTAATTAAAACAGCATTATTTTGATTGTTATATCAACATGTATAAAAAAACAAGTGTTTTGATGACTTTATAGTTATTCTAAAGTGTTAAAAATTGTAATAATAAAGGATTAGGTGGTAAATGAATAAATATTTTATTCTATTTTTGTTAAGTAATTATTTTATTCATTGATCATGTGACACTGAAGACTTGTGTAATTGCCACTGAAAATTCAGTTTTGCCATCACAGAAATAAATTATACTTTAAATTATATAATAGAAAATGGTTATTTTAAATTTGTTACTATAGATCCTGAATATTGACATATATTGTATAACATTCTCATAACTACATTTATATTCCTTCTGCCATAGATAGCTTTATCACTTGCTCACACTCTCTTTCTCTCTGTCTTTCATGATGTATCATAAGCATTTCAGTCATACTTAGTCACAGTGCAGGCTGATTTACTACATATTTCTGTGTGTTCGCATGCTGACTAATCGTCCCGCTCTATCTTAGTCTCTGCCTGTCACTTGTCGTATTTAATGTGTCTGCACTCTCCCTGTCTCTCCCCTTCTCTCTGCCATTCTCTCCTTTCCCCTGTCCATTCATTCATCCCCCTTGCCTCGTCTTTCTGCTTGGCTGTTTTGATTACCGCTCTTGATTCATCATCTTTGTGCCTGTGTCCATGTGTCCCCTCCTTCTTCCTTCAACATTTGCCCCTCACTTCTATTGAAAACGGTTTGTCACACTTAACTTGTGTGTATTTGATCCTCGAATGAGTCTGTGTGTTCTCCTGTCATCCGTCTCTCTTTCTCTTACACTTTCTCTTGTCACTGCATCCCCATCTCACTCCTCTATTTCTCCATGTCCTCTTTGACGTGTCCTTCCTCCTCCTCTTCCTGCTTGCTTCGTTTCATTGAGCTGTCTCCCACCTGTCCATCCCTCGCTCTCATTTTCTCTCACTTTCTCTCCCTTTCTCACCCCTCCCACCATTTCTTCCCTCCTTGGCCTCATTTCTTTTCACAGTTTCATCACTCAGTCATTAATCCTGCTGGCCCATCCATTAGCGAAATCGGAGAAATTCTGCTCACAAGCTTTTTCACCCTTATCTCCTGGTTAGGATAAAACTTAAGGGTGAAGTGTGCCATTTTTTGGTATTAAAATTGATTGTGTCATCATTTACTCACCCTCATGTTATTTCAGACCTATGTATGACTGTCTTTTTACTTTTATTTTTTTTTCTGTGAAGCACAAAAGGAGAAATTATGAAGGCTGGACTCTTTTGTCTAGACTCCTGCCCATACAATTTCCATCCATCCATCCATCCATCCATCCTAATTTATCTGGCCACATTTGGTGTCAATGTAGGGGTATTTACTGATGTGCCTTTGGTAGGATGTACATTTTTGTGATTTATTTGAAGGAAGGAAAATTGAATATAACCTCTCTCTTCTCCTATCATTTGTCCCAGCTTTGCCCTTGCCCCTCTCTCGTCCTCATCCTCTGACTGTGTCTAGACTTCTTATTAATGTCAATTGGACTGTGCAGCCCACTGTACGAAAATGAGCCTGGAGCGTCTGCCAAGAGTAGGTCATCATTTGTTCTTGGAGGTTCTGTATAAGTACATTGCTTTTGTCTAGAACACTGAACACATGTACATTCATGTACAGTTCAGGTTAGCTTGTCATGAATGCAGTAAGCTGAAACCGTGACATTACATGCAGTTGCTGATTTGTTTATTTCTATTTGAAAACATTGTAAGAAATCAGTGTAAGAGTAACACATTACATGCAGAGGAGAGCAATAAAGCAGTCAGATTAAACTGTGCCCTGTCAGCACTTAAATTTCACTGTAGTTGTGCCATCTCAATCCCCATGATCCTCTGTTTCCCCCCTCCTGTATGCTTTTTAAAGAGAAATTCAGTGTCACAGTTAAACTGCGACACTTATTTGCATCTCTTTTGTAGACGGCAGCTTATAGTTCACTTATTGCAGGGTCAGTCTTCCTGGAGCTTTGACATTCAGTTGAGTGCCTTTCCCATTAGCACAATGGTGAGAGAGTATATCTGTAATTCCTAAGTTAATAGATCATCCTACTTATAACGTTCAGATTTCAGTTTTTCACATGTTACATGATCCATGAAATAAGGAGCAGTGTTGATTTCAAAACTTGCTAATATCATTAAGGGGCCGTTTACATGGGTGTTCTTGCATCCACTTTTTGTTTGTTTTTTAATTGTTTTTAACATTCACTAGATTGATAGCTTTGGTCGTTGCAGCGTGTCTTACTCATTGTTACATTATATTGTTCACTCAAGCTTTTTTAAATGTTTGAACGGTAGCTGCAATTTTGGACTGTAGAAACTCCTCTCTTGGGGTTTGGAACGAAGCATTTGTTTTCAGTCATCCTGTTGAGCTTGTTTCCTGAGATGATCTAGCACTTTCTCGCCAATTTCATACCCTGACGGAGAACCTTATTTTCTCTGTATGTCAGACAGTGAGCTAACCTTTACACCTGAGTAGCGGGTCAAGGCTGGCTGCTTAAGGAATCATAGAGAAAGAGGCATTGTGGGGCTAGTTTATGAGAAGCTTGTTGTTCCACCGCCTCCATGATCTTCTTTTGCCATCATACAAAAATGATTACTGAAAGCAGGTGTATGCAATAATTTTAATGCTATATCAGTTGCGTATTGGTTATTATATCACATGCCTTCCTTGTAGGCCACTGCAGGTCATCTGTTCACCGGGAGAGACTTTATTATAAGTTGATAAGCATTTGAAATGGAATAAATTTGTGCTTTGTGTTTTGTTTAGGCTGACTGGAGCATCTGTGCACCCATGTGCCGTGGCCCCCATTGCCATGGTAACCATTACCCAGCAGCACTGATGAAAGCATGTCTCCTGCAGACGCTTCTTTAGGTCCTCATTACCTCATCATGTGTGTTGCCACCGACAGGGAGAGTGAATGAGCATGTCTATGTGAGTAAGAGAGAGAACGAGGTGAAAAGAGAAAGAGAAAAAAAAGATTAGGAATAGTCATTGTGTTTAGAACAGCAGAAGGGAGAAAGAGGGATTTGATTATGGAGCATTATGCCTCCTTAAACTGAGTGCAGGCATATTTTCTTATTTCTCTTTAAACTGGGTGTACATTGTGTTCTCATGTAATTACTCAGCTGTCACTCATCTTATTTAGCTAAACTGATAGTGTCCTCATGATCTGTATAAAATTGTTTTTGCCAGGAAAGTATGTTTGAATTTGAACAAAAATTATCAGGAAGGAGGAGGCGCAAAGCATTCCTTTTCTCTCTCCCGGTTTGTCTTTAATAATTTCTCTCAAATGACCTCTTTAATTGCCTCGGACGTCATACTGAAAGACCACCCATGGAGCTCATGCAGCGTGTGTTGCATATTGCACTACAAGATAGCAAAAGCCATTTCGTAATGGAAAGCTCCAATCTGATTGAATGACTAAATGCAGTTTGTGGGATTCAGGGTGTGTACAAGTTTTCATCAACGTGCAAAGTCATGTTTACAAATTCCCGGTTGTTGTTTGCAGGGTTCTTGGCATGGAATCGGTCAGTTTAGCAATTTTTTAAGACACTTTAAGCAAGTAATACACTTAAGTAGATATCTTTGAGAATACCTGTTTGTTTGTTTGTTTGTTTTTTAAGCTTTATTCTCAGAGTTAGATCTGATTCAATCTGATTGATATGTGTCATTTATTTATTTATTCATTTATTTTAATTAACTAATTTGTCCAGGACCCAGAACCTTACACCCTGTCCTAACCAGGGATTTGTTTCCCAAAAGCATCGTTAGATAACTATGGTTGCAAGTTCCATTGAACGCTATTGGTATCGACGGAACTTGCGACCATAGTTGCTTTTGGGAAACGCATCCCAGGGTGTTATTGTTAACTAAAAATAAAATGGTTAAAAATAGTTTCCATTAATTTAAATAAGGTTAAAATATAAATAATAGTAAAAAACCTAAATGAAAATGAGAAATGTTGCCTTGCAACTAACTGAAATAAAATAAATGAAAGATAAATAGATATGAATAAAATAACAGTGATAAAATTACATAAATTACACACAAAATTACTCAAATTTAAATCGAAATGAAAATCAATATAAATATGAAAATATATAAAATAAAAGCTAATGCAAAATATTAATAAATGCTATAATAGTATATAAATAATACTAAAATAACCGTGTTTTCAGTGTCATGCCCTTTTTTGGGACAAAAACACTATGAAAGAGATTAGTGTTTTATCACCTGACGTTTTGCAATACATAAGAAATTTTTTTGTGATAATTAACCATAGTTCATGCAAATAAATGTAACTCTAACTATAAACACTGTGGTCTGTATGCTGGCAAAGAAAACAGAATTACCATCAGAAAGCTTTTATGAAGGATTATTGTGGGATATTAATGTCTGCTCTAGCCTCATGTGATTTTATGTGCTACAGTTTGAGGCGCGAGGCAGACTTTATAAAAAGACAAGAGTAAATTACACCTGTCAGATTAACACCAGTCTCTGTGTGTGTTTGGTGTGTGCTGGCCCAACAACTCTTGTATTGCCGGGAAGAGGTCTGGATAGCAAAGTGTTGCATAGCAAAAGCATCAGGAGGTCGTTGATATTATTTGGTACTTTGAAATTCATTACAGTGACAATCAATCTCTTTAGCTAACCCCTAAAACCCAACAGACCCAACAAAATAATCTAAATTCTTCCTCCTCTCAGCTCATCCATTGGCCTGCATGCTCAGTTACTTGTTTTGATACTTGTTTCACGGGCACTGCAGAGACAAAGGCTTGTTAGCCAATCATACATCCCACAGCAACAGTTGTCATCTTGGGTCGATATGGTTACAGTGTTGACCTCACGCTGTGACCGTAATCAACAGGACAAACAAGAAACAATAGGATGTTATTATAAACTCACTGAACAAGAAGCCCTTCAGACTGAGTGGTTATTATGAACCCATCAAATTTGATGTGATTGCACTGGTCTCTGAGGACAGAGGCGAGTTTATATGTCTGCGTGTGTGTGTCTGTTTCTTGAATGGTTTCGCTGATCTGGTTGATTGGTCCTGTGGGTGTACTAGCAGGAAATGGCACTGGAAAGCTCCATGCCAGCTGTGTGAACTAGATTCGTTGAGATCATGCTTGGTTGGAGCAGTGAGATCATGTGAAAGACACATACTGAGATGCCTGTGCTCAAGATGTGGCTTAAATTGGGATTTTAGAGAACTCTAAAATCGTGTAGTGATTCTAAGGTTCACCAAAAAAGCATGATTATCAATTTTGAAACCTGTTTGTGAAAGTACTATTGCAAGAGAACAATATATATATATACAGTGGGTACAGAAAGTATTCAGACCCTCTTACATTTTTCACTCTGTTATATTGCAGCCATTTCTTAAAATGAGTTTAATATGTTTAAAGTCTTAGACTGTTTTGGCACAAAACATTTACACAACATCATTTTCAACTGAAAACTTTTTTTGTGTGTTTTGGTTGTTCATTTACACGAAAACTGTTTTAGGGGCCTGAAAATTTTTTTTTTCAAAACTTTTCAAAGTGCCAAAATTTGTTACAACTGTATACGTATTACTGTACATGTTCATTCTATAGGTATGTTTTTATAGGTATTTTATAGGCATATGCTTCTATAGGTATCTTATTTTTTCTTCACTAAAATGCCATCGTATACTGAAACTGAGTATTTTTTAAACTAAGTATTTTTTGAGTACTGAGTATTTTTTATTTAAATCGAAGGTGCCAGGACGTCATGCCCAGTTTAACCCCTCTCTGTGACCCATGGTTTTTGACATGATGTTGATGTTTGCATGGGGCTTGTGCAATCTGCCCTGCAGCACATGGCCTGTGCAGATTTGTAGAGCCATCCGGGTTGCCGTAGTTTAGTTGACACAGTGTGGGAACTAGATGCAATATGTCTCCCTCTGCCCTGTTCCCACGTCGATCTCTGAGCACTGCTCCCATAAATACACACACACACACACACACACACACACACACACACACACACTCATAGAATACACATCTGGTCCTCAGCTAAGCATTGGGCTAAATATGTGTGTCTGAAAGAGAGTTAGAAGATTTCAGTGCATGCACAGCATGTACTGTAGGTGTGAAGAGGCATATTCATATTTTGGTTGCATTACCCCATGATTTGTTAAAGGGATAGTTCACCCACAAATGAAAATTTTGTCATTAATTTCTCACCCTCCTGTTGTTCCAAACCCGTAAGACCTCCTCCACAAGATCATCTTCGGAACACAAATTAAGATATTTTTGATGGAATCTGAGAGCTCTCTGACCCAGCATAGACAGCAAGGGTCCTTACACGATCAAGGCCCAGAAACGTAGCAAGGACATCGGTAAAATAATCCATGTGACATCAGGGGTTCAACTGTAATTTTACAAAGCTACGAGAATACTTTTTTTGCGCAAAAGAAAAAAAAAACGACTTTATTCAACAAGTCTCCTCCGTGTCACCCTGTCGCCATTTTGGAGAGTATCCACTGAACGTAAATTGCGTATGCTGTTTTGTGTCAGCTGCGCCACGCGGATACGTTGTTTTCGTTCAAATCAAAGCGCACACGACATAAAGTACATGCACAGTAAATTGCTTTTTAATGTGTTACATGAACCATCCGAACTGATTCATTAGACTTTCCAGTGCTACAGAGAGAGCTAATTAGGATGAACAGATTCACTCAGGCTTCCGGGACTCAAATTAGTGAATCGTTTTTTTTATCCTTTAATATGTTAATTTACACGAGTCGTTATGGTTCCATGGGGGGGCCTAAATAAAACATTGTTTACATGGTTTTGTATTAAGCCACTTAGTTTACATGCGAGTTTGACAACGTGACAGCTGGTGTGTGAGAATAGAATAGTTTATCAGCGTCTGTATATGTTTGTTTCTGACGGCCCCCAGAGCTGTTCTATCTTTCATTTGTTTAAATGTATTTGTGTGAGTGACGTGTGCAGAGGAGGTAATCTCTCAGAGGAGCGAGAGGCAGAGAGAACCGGAGCGGAGGGCAGAGAAGGATGTTGTGGCTCTCCTATGTTGCATAAGCAGATTATATTATGTAAGAGCTTCCCCCCCTGACAGACAAATGTTTTTTCTTTAGTATGTGTGTTGGCTCCTTCCACCATCCTGACTTTCTGCCCCAGTACCCCCACACACCCTTCAGTTCCCAGAATACATCTGTACAGTGTTGGGGAGTAGCTAACTAAAAATGCTGCTAACTTAACTACATTTTTCAGTAGCCTGTCAGTAGCTCAGCTGCTAAAAATAGTTGTGCTTTTATAGTAGCAAGCTACTTTTGACAACAAGTAGCATTGTGGTGTGACAATATGCTACATCACTGTTGAATTGTGTGCATAGATTTCAGCTGACTGAGCCGAGTCAGTAATTGAATGTCCTGAACTGTCCTCTCTTAAATTTGACTTTGGGAAGTCTAAATATATATATTTTTATCTGTTCCTTTGGACATTTCAAGTAATTAACAAAAATAAATAAAAATTGGTATTTTAAATGCTGCTGTTCACCTTGTTTTAGGCATTTGTCTTGCCATTTGTTTAGGTTATTTGGTTATTTAATTGATTAGTTAGTTAGTATATGATGTTTTGACCATAATTAAATAATTATTTTAGCATGTAATTACACTACTGTTTAAAAGTCTGGGCTAAGATTTATGCTCACAGAGGCTGCATTCATTTGATTAAAATACAGTAAAAACAGTAAGACTGCTATTACAATATAAAATAAATGTTTTGTTCTGTTTTAAATCATTTATAATTTATTTTATTCCTATGATGGCTAAGCTGAATTTTCTGCATCATTACTCCAGTCTTCAGCGTCACAAGATCCTTCAGAAATCATTCTAATATGCTGATTTGATGCTCAAGAAACATTTACTATTATTATCGATGTTAAAAACAGTTGTGCTGCATAATATTTTGGTGGAAACCATGATATTTTTTTCAGGATTCTTTGATGAATAGAAAGTATAGAAGAACAGCATTTATTGGAAATAAACTCAGGAAAAAAAATGTCTTCTTGCATTCAGCTGCTTTTATTTCCAGTTATTTTCTTCATTTCTTCTTTATGGTTCATTGAACAAACATGAAAAACCCTTTCCAATAAAGATCTTTAAAGCTACAGTATCCTGAAAAGGGGATGTTTCATTTTATGCTGAGTTTAGAAATCTTTTGTACTATTATAAATTACTTTACTGTCACTTTTGATCAATTTAGTATGTCCTTGCTGAATTATAAAAATGGTATTGTCCCCAAACCTTTGAACTCTATTGTATGCCTGTGTGTGTATATGTGTGTATATATAACGACTTTATCACTACCTTGTGGCTGGGGATTCTAGGCTATTTTTTCAGTAGCCTTTCCAGCGTTGGTGTTTGTGCTGTCTGTGTGTGTGAGGTTATATCTAAATACATCGGTATGCTTTGTCAGAAAGCATAGGTTTTGAGATTCGCAGCTGGGTACCACTTCTCTCTGCCGCTCTTCATCTCTTCAGTCCTACCTGGCAGCAATGCTATTCAGCATCCATTGTGGACCTGCATGCATGTGCTATATTGAGCAGCAGAGAGATATCTGCTTCCGTCCCACTCACACACTCCTCTATACATAGCCCTGAATATTCCACCCTCATGTTCTTCAGTACTCATCCACAGAGTTTCCCTCACCTTTCACTTGCTTTGTTCCCACTGATCGATAGAATGCATGCAGTGTGCTTCATAAAACATCAACAACATAACCCATTTGGTTACACTTTACTTGAAGGGGTGTGCATAAGACTAACATGACACCTTCATAATCATGACATGACACCTACATAATCATGACATGACACATGTCATGAATATGAAGGGGTTTTATGCATGTTTATGACAACTGTCATTAAGTGTCATTCGCTCAGTTATGTAATTTTTAATGCAAAGATGACATTGTTTGAGATGTCTTTGTTATGGGCTATGGTTAGGGGTAAGGGTAGGGGTAGGGTTAGGTCAAATAATGTCATATTTGCATTAAAAATGACATAACTGAGCGAATGACACTTAATGACAGTTGTCATAAACATGCATAAAACCTCCTTTATATTCATGACATGTGTCATGTCATGATTATGAAGGTGTCATGTCAGTCTTATGCACACCCCTTCAAGTAAAGTGTTACCACCCATTTTAGTACAGACTGTTTCAAGAGTTGCAAGTAGATGAATATGCAATGCAGTATGGTAAACTTTTAGATTAACTATTCAGTAGGCTTCACACCAGCACACTCTAAACCAAAACCTCACATTTCAGTAAAAACTCACATTTCACTCTAAACTTTAATAACCACACATTGCAATTTTATGATTTTTTTTTAAATTCATATATTGTCTAGTAGCTTAATATCATGTAAATGGTACACTGTACTACTTCAGCAATCTGGAAGCTCATCCCGTTTTATCTTCTGTAGAAGATTAGATGGATTGCTCAGTTAAAAGGTTGGTTAAATTGTTTTTGCATTGAAGCTCATTTGTTTTAGATCAATACGTCAAAGCAGAGATCAGTGAACTCAGAACCAGTCAAGATGAAAATCTGCTTGTTTATCTTTGGGCACTTTTGTGTCCCATTTTGTGTGTGTTTTTTTTAAATGTTTTTGAAATGTTTATGCTCAACAACACTTAATTTATTCAAAAATATAGTAAAAGTACAAACATTTGTGAAATATTATTGCAATTTAAAACTTCTGTTTTCTATTTTAATATATTTAAAATGTAATTTATTCTTGTAATAGCTGCTGAAAATTCAGCTTTGTCATTACTCCAGTCTTAAGTGTCACGTGATCCTTCAGAAATCATTCTAATATGCTGATTTGGTGCTCAAGAAACATTTCATATTATTATCAATGTTGGAAACAGTTGTGTCATTTAATGTTTTTGTAGAAACCGTGATCTTGGACTTGTTGATCTTGAGTCGTGATGAATAGAATATTAAAAATCAGCATTTATTTTGATTTTTTTCTTTACGGTCTCTTTTGATTACTTCATTAATAAAAATATTAATTGCTTTAAAAAAGGTACTGAACCCAAACTTTTGAACAGTAGTATATACAGTACATCAACTGTTAGTTGACAAATTAATCTAGTGAGAATGTGAAACGTGTGTTTAAAGACGTTTAAGTTTATTTTTTTAAATGTCTGTCATGGCCGAAATTGCCCATAGTCGCATAACCACCCAGCAGTAGATTGCATGTATGTTCTGAATTCGAATCCATCTGATGAAATCACTGGTATGTTTGGGCTCATAGTGTATATTTCGACACACTGCCCTGTCCTTTTGCATTGCCCTGATGATGATTGTTTCTCTGAACCATGCTTACTCCACTGACCTCTTCCCTTTGGCAATCTTTCTGACCTCGATTTTCATCTTGATGGCTGCCAAAGCTGGAAAATAATGACATCAGTCATAATCTGTGCCGTTCCCCTCTCCGCTCCATTTCTTTGTGTGTGTGTGTGTGTGTGCCTATGTACATCTCTTACAAGATCACAACAGGGCGACTCCCCTTTCTCTCTTTTATCCCTTCTCTTGATCTTTTATACCCAAAGTCCTTTTTTAGAAAGGGTCAGTTCCCTCAACGGCCATCTTGGTAACGCCCTCGGGCGGTGGTTTCCAGTTATGAGATTAAAGCTGCTATTGACTTGAACGATAAACGAAAACCTCACATTTCAATAACACATGACAACTCATCATTTATCATAAATTTTTCAGCAAACCTTCATGAAAGAAGATATTTTGACGTATACTTTGTGTCCGTACAATGCTATTTTGGACCCCACTGATGGATAAAACAGTTATAACATTCTTCAACACATCTTGTTTTGTGTTCCACTGAAGAAATTAAGTCAAACTGATTTGCAACAACATGACGGTGAATAAATGATGACAGAATTGTCTTTTTTTTTTTTTTGAGAACTATTCCTTTAATTCCATTTTCTTCTTGTGTTCCTGGGCTTTTTTTAGTCAAACTTGGATCCACTGGAAGCACAGTTTTCCATCCTGGCACTCTCCATGAGTTATCTTGTTAGCATTTAACCCCTTCAGACATCAATTCCTCAGTGGCCCAGCTCAGCTGAGGCCCACGATGGTCTTTAGGTGCCCTCCTTCTGGGCTGCCCCATTCCCGCTGGCACCCGGCCATTCACACACAGCTGCCAGTGGACAGACGTTTCTAAACACACAGGCAGAAAGAAATACACAGTGTGTACCCAGCTAAAGTACACATTGACTTTCACACACACAGAGCTGTGATAGCACAATGTTTTAATGCACAATATGTATACAACTCTAGTAACACAATGCAGTTGTGCACTATTTGCATAATGCTTTTAAGGCGGTCATATGATGCAATTTCATTTTTTCCTTTCTCTTTGAAGTGTTACAAGCTCTTGGTGAATAAAGAAGATCTGTAAATTTGCAAAGACTAAAGTCTCAAATCCAAAGAGATATTCTTTATAAAAGTTAAGAGTCAGCCACATCTACCTAAAATGGCTCGTTCGAACACGCCCCCACATATCTACCTCATTATGTGGGAAGATTTGCATAACGCCGCCCAAATGTTCACGCAAAGAAAGAAGGCGTAACTTTTATTCTCGCTGTAGTATTGTTGCCGCCGCCGCCATGTCCTGAAGACGCTGTGTGCTTCGTTGTGAAAGCAAAACTACTTCGTTTGGTCTTCCAAAAGAGGACGATATCCGCTTTATCATGCCTGGAGCTGATCCGTGCTGGTCGCTGAGGGAATACATCAACTTATTGCTGTGGATCGCCAGATCGGCTTTCACCATTTTCACCGCTCCTTCGCCGGGACCGGCGTTCTCGACCTCGCCGCCTCGGCTCACTCTTGCCCGGCTTCAGCTCACGCTAAGCCGGGGCTTTCGCTCACGCTAGGCCGCTGTGTTTTTTGTTGTAAAAGCGAAACTACTTTGTTTGGTCTTCCAAAAGAGGACGATATCCTCCATGAGTTATCTTGTTAGCATTTAACCCCTTCAGACATCAATTCCTCAGTGGCCCAGCTCAGCTGAGGCCCACGATGGTCTTTAGGTGCCCTCCTTCTGGGCTGCCCCATTCCCGCTGGCACCCGGCCATTCACACACAGCTGCCAGTGGACAGACGTTTCTAAACACACAGGCAGAAAGAAATACACAGTGTGTACCCAGCTAAAGTACACATTGACTTTCACACACACAGAGCTGTGATAGCACAATGTTTTAATGCACAATATGTATACAACTCTAGTAACACAATGCAGTTGTGCACTATTTGCATAATGCTTTTAAGGCGGTCATATGATGCAATTTCATTTTTTCCTTTCTCTTTGAAGTGTTACAAGCTCTTGGTGAATAAAGAAGATCTGTAAATTTGCAAAGACTAAAGTCTCAAATCCAAAGAGATATTCTTTATAAAAGTTAAGAGTCAGCCACATCTACCTAAAATGGCTCGTTCGAACACGCCCCCACATATCTACCTCATTATGTGGGAAGATTTGCATAACGCCGCCCAAATGTTCACGCAAAGAAAGAAGGCGTAACTTTTATTCTCGCTGTAGTATTGTTGCCGCCGCCGCCATGTCCTGAAGACGCTGTGTGCTTCGTTGTGAAAGCAAAACTACTTCGTTTGGTCTTCCAAAAGAGGACGATATCCGCTTTATCATGCCTGGAGCTGATCCGTGCTGGTCGCTGAGGGAATACATCAACTTATTGCTGTGGATCGCCAGATCGGCTTTCACCATTTTCACCGCTCCTTCGCCGGGACCGGCGTTCTCGACCTCGCCGCCTCGGCTCACTCTTGCCCGGCTTCAGCTCACGCTAAGCCGGGGCTTTCGCTCACGCTAGGCTGCTGTGTTTTTCATTGGGAAAGCGAAACTACTTTGTTTGGTCTTCCAAAAGAGGACGATATCCGCTTCGTCATGCCTGGAGCTGATCCGTACTGGTCGCTGAGGGAATACATCAACTTAGTGCAGTGGATCGCCGGCACATTTTATGGAGGACTGTTTACTGATCCTGGGAGAGTAACGTTCAACTAAAATGCCGGCAGTTCTGACTCACGTAAGTACGTTTTCATTTATCATTTGCCACTGATGATTCAAACGCGAGTTTTGAGCAGTGTGGAGTAGCACTTGTAGTTTGTCATTTCTCTGATCACAAATGCAGACAGGGTTTTATGTTTACGTGGCACGATGCAATGCAATGCAACGCAACGCGTAAAAAGACAGTACAAGTCATTATAATCCATAATTATGTCCCCACTGGATGCAACAAATACCTCGTTTGTAATGGGGTTTCATGTTTTTGTGTCGTCATTCCGGCTGGGACACGCCATCACAGTATGGTGAGGGGCGTAACATTTCAGTCACACGCTTGAGGTATTCGGCCAATCACAACGAACTGGATAGCTGGCCAATCAGAGCACACCTCGCTTTTTCAAACCGATGAGCTTTGTAAAAATCGACGCGTTTCAGAAAGGCGGGGCATAGAGGAGAAACAATAATGTACAGTATGTGGAAAATGTGTTTTTTTTACTTTAAACCGCATAAACATTTCATTACACCAAATACACAAAATAATGTTCTTTTTAGCAGCATCATATGACACCGTTTAATACACTTCTGCTTGTAGCTATGACCTTCCACTGGGCTTCATGTCCTGCTCCTTTTCCAAGGCCAACTTCTCTTTCTCTTTTGGCAAGGTTTGCTCTCCACATCTCTTGCATTTCTCTCTGCATCTCTTTCATGTTGTTGGGAGTCCTTTGTGACTGCCCTCTTCCCCCTGGACAGTTTATTGCTCAGTGTTATTATTTCCCCTTTGTTTACGAATAAGCAAAAGATCAATTATGATGCCTGAGAGCTCTTTGTGCCAGAGGAGATACTGTGCTCATTGGGGACCAGCCTCCTTTATTGAATGACCTTTCTGTGTGGCTTTCGAGTTACATTTTAAGTGTCCTTGTTGAACATCTAATTCTCTCTCTCTTTTATCTGCATGTCTCTTGTGATCTTTCCTTTCTTCACTTTAGCTTATAGTTGGCTTGAAAATCAATATAAGAGGTTTTCAAGCTTTGGCATCATGACTTCATGCTAATTTAACATATTTTGCTTGATCATGTATTTATTTGTATGTTCTTTGACAGGTTAGGCTTGTCTCTCCATTGTCAAGAAAAAATATTTTATTTGATTCACAGCCCAAAAATGTATGATGTTTTACATAGTTACCAAAATGTATTTTTTAGTAAATGCTGTTCTTTTGAATGGTCATCAAAAAATGTATCATGGGTTTTTCTCAAAAATATTAAGCAGCACAACAGCTTTCAACATTGATAATAAGAAATGTTACTTGAACACCAAATTATTAGGATATTGGAATGATTTCTAAAGGATCATATGACACTGTAGACTGGAGTCTACAAAATATATTAAGGTGAAGTTATTTTAAAGTGTAAAAATATTTTACAACATTAATGTTATTTATTACTGTATTTTTGATTAAATTCAGCCTTGGTGAGACTTCTTAAAGCATTGAGGGTCTTATTACCCCAGTTTTTATATATATATGGCACTTGACATGTAGATGAGCCTCTTAGTGGTTTATATGTGCATTTCTGTAATGTCGCTTTTCAGAGGTACAGTAGATCTATGCAAGTGGCCTTTACTCCACTCACTTGCACAATAAATTCTATTCTCGAATTTTGTATTTCTCAAACAGCAAACATGAACTGAAAACATGAAATTCAAATGTTGACATTTAAAAATTGCAATAATTCAATGATTAAATCCGTAAAATTAATGGACAAACTCTTACATGTGCAAGAATCTTTTTATTACTGGCATTCAGTCCTCCACTGTTTGCATTAGTATGTCTTTCAAATGATAGGGCTTTGCTCATGGGTGATATTTCAGATTGTTTTGAGACAGCTAGGGTTTGATGGTCATGTGGTTTTCAAGGATTAATGAAGTTGCATTTTGAGTGGTGTACTGCTCCATATATTCAGGGCGGTTTTGAATTTATTTATTTATTTTGCTGTGCATGAGCTTGAGTCTGTGAGGTGAAGTCCATTTGAGGTGTCCAGTGGCTTGACTGAACTGTATTGTTGAGAGATGTACTGCAACAAACAAAGAAGGTACGGCCTTGAGGGAAAACACAAGTGCACCTGTTTAAATCACCTTACACCTCCACAAGTCCATACAGGTCATTTTATAGATCACTGCTGCTGTTTGTTTTGTGTTATCATGTTGTTTTCTCTCCAGCAGTGTGGGTGGCTTTCAAAAAATGACATAAAGAACAGACCCGTTGAAAAATAAATGGAGGATGACCTTAAATAGAGATTTTGGAAGTGGGAAAATCAGTTACGTTTTGGAGAAAACTGGCGAGAACAGAGAAATTTGAGAACAAAAAAATCAAGGGGTTTGAAAAAAGGGTGAAGTATAGGTCCAGTCATGGAGTAAGCGGGAGAACAGATGAAGTTATTTGCGAAACACAGTGAAAAACGAAATTAAGGTGCCAAAACCGTAAGAAATCACAAGAGCACCATGGTGAAAAAGTGAAGTAATAATGAAATAATTCAATTTTTGTATTGACTAAGAAATGATTTGCAGTAAATGACCTGTTTTCCATACAAGTGCCGTTTTACATTGCTGGATGTTATGGGTGGAGCCTGAAGTGTGTCACGTTTAGATTTTCATGAACAAATATGTCTTCCTCCATACTTCATCTCCTCTTTTGCCTCTCTCGCATTCTTTTCTGTATCTTTCACCATACGTCATACTCATAGTCATGGTGCGCAGCTGAATTCATAGATCCAAGCTTGTTATTTATGCACGAGTAAGTGCCAGCCAGACAGTTAATTCTCCCCTCTCTCTCATTCCCAGCCCCTAGCTTCTCTTTTGCACTTGCTTTGCTGCCTTGTCTGGCATGCTGTGATGGCCCGGATGCCTTCACTTCACTTTCAGCAGACATAATTTTGCTTCCAGCCAAGCATTTCATTGTGTGCACATTTGGTGGGGAAGAAAATCAAATCAAACAGGAAATAGGTGTTACCACATTTGGGTGTAAGTTAATTAAAAAACAGTCACGCAGTCAAATGGATCTCACAGAATTGTGGCTAATAATTCGGTACCTTTTCATCCACTTTAGGACGCATTTTCATTAGTGCTGGCAATCAAGAAATAAATCATTTTAAAATGAATTACGTATTGCATACGTTTATATTTCGTGTTTTTTTTATGTAAGAATATATAAGAACGTTTAACCTCGAATGATGTAAAATAACATATGTATGTATATTTAAATATTATCGGTGAGTATTTATCTAATTTATGTATACACATATGCATTTTTTAGTTCACTCCTTTTTTCTGTGGGTGATGAGACACAAAATACAGAAATACAAACCAATGTGTTTATGATTACAATAATAAAATATGATAACAAATACCAGTTTGCAGTATGAAGCATAACAAACTGGGTTTTAGCTCCAAATATCTGGAACCAAATGCCACCAGAAGCCTCTCATGTATAAGTTAAGAGCGGCTGTACCCGCTCTTACGTTAAGAATAAGGTGAATAGCTAAACAACAAGTGTAAATCCATGGGTTGATTTGTTAGGCATGGCCTAACCTATTCCAGCATGTCTGCTGAAATTAACTGGAGGGATTGGGACAAGCTTTGCTAATTTACAGCCAGGAACAGCTCCTCAGGCTTTGAGATGCTCAGAGCAATGCTTCTTAGTCACTGAACCACATCCCAACAAGAAATCCGACAGTCCTTGGGCCATTCAGGCTGCTAAAACTGCAGCTTCTTCCTAAGACAGGTTTGTGCACTTAATCTTGAATAAACAATGTCAGCCCAGGTGATTGTGAATTTATCCTGGAAGGCATTTTCTACCAAGGTTATGCAGCGGATACTTATGTATTATCCAGTTGCATGTCCTTTACCTTGAGTTGCTATGCAGCCAAGATATAGTCTAATAGCTTATTCTTTTTGTACTGTTAAACATTTAATGTCACCGTAACTGTCTTGTTTAACTGCCTTGTGGCTGAAGAGTCTTTCTCTGATGGGCACTTTAATGTTTGCCATACGGTCAGTTATTAAAGTCTCTTAGTTCTCTGACTAACTCCACAGGAGTGAATATTAAAAGATGCATGAAACTGCTTGTACTATTCAGTCACTCCTACTGTGTTGGTTGTGTGCATCTGGCGTTTTCCCTCTCTTGTTTTACTGCATGGAAAGACAATCAGATGTTTAGGAATTCACAGAGCGTGGATGTTGTGGTAGACTCCTTTGCTAGCTTGGAATGGAGCAGCAGTTGTTAATAAGGAATGACAGCAGTTTCATCCTTTTATAAGTCTGCTTTCAGCCTGCGCTTGCTCTGGGTAAAGACTCTCAGGAGGGTCTAGACGTGTCTTTAAGGCTCTTTGAAGCAGGGTAGCAAGGGGATACAGCAAGTTTAATGGCGTGAAGGGTGAACATATTCTATCCAAGTTATATGAACTGGACGGGGACGTACAAAAGAAACACAATGTCCTTTATTTATATTATATTATATTTTTTGGCCAAAAAAATAAAATTGTCATCATTTACTTCCCTTAGGTCGTTCACAATGCTCGTTTGGAAATATATGACCACAATATTCAATAAATAATCTTTTTTTTATTGATAACCATCAAAAAATATCTGCCAAGTAATATATTATTTACATCAAGCTGTTTATGTTACTAAGCAAAGGAAGGCACTTTAATGAGTGCCTTTTGAATATAAATTAGGATTCATACACAGAACTATCATTTTTGTAATTGACAATTTTGTAAATGTAAAAACAACAGCAGAAGTGTGGTTTACCAGCTGAACAGATGGAACAGACACTGGGCCAAATATTGTATTAGTATTAGCCATTCTACTAAGTGGCAGATGAATGCACTAAAATACTGTAGTTTGATTGAATGCACAACCTCTGATGTCATCAATAAAAATATAAACATTTTCTGTGTTAGTGATAGACCTATTTATTTTGCTAATTTATCTGTACCCTATTGAATAGATAGTTACAGGTTATTATTTGCATTTAGCACATCCCTGTGATTCCGTTTGAACCTTTGTACAACTGAACAGTTGTATGTTTTTTTTTTTTTGCTTCGGTCTAAGAAAGTGGGTGCACTGAGAAGGCTTTTTAGGAAACATATAGTGCCTGAAAAAGTGAAAATCACACTTGGCAGACGTTTAAGTGATGTCTGAGCTTTTTCTCTGCTCATTCGGGTAGCTTTGGAGATTACCTGAGGACAGATTGTTTTCAGAATGAAACCTGTAAAGCGGCGTAGGCTGATGACTGTGTAGGATATGTAGGCTGTGAAAAACTGTGATAAGAGAAGCTTGATTGTGGAAATGGCCGGCAATTACTTCAAGTGCTTTACCCTTGATTATCTGAGACCAGCCTTGCTTTGCAATCATGCCTATAATTGTGAGCTGCTTTTCTCTACTTTCACAGTTTCTAGCAAAAAAACGTATCTGCTATATAGATAATAAAATAAAGCAATTTGGATAATAAAACCTAAAGAAATCAATCTATTGAAACTAGATTTGTCTCAAAGTAGATATTTTAAACGGGGTCATATGATGCTGCTAAAAAGAACATTATTTTGTGTATTTGGTGTAATCAAGAAAATATTAAAAACTCTTTAAATATAAAAAACTTACTTTCAGTCTTCTAGTCAGAACAGCCGGCATTGTAGTCTACTCTCCCAGGATCAGGAAACGGTCCTCCACAAAATGTGCTGCACACATCTGAATATTTGGGTTGAAGTGTTCTGAAACAGTGTTGTAAATTCTAGTCGTGTCCATTTTTGGAAGGCCAAACAAAGTAGTTTCGCTTTCACAATGAAACACAGTGTCACACACGGTGGCCTAGAGTGAGCGGTGTCGGCCTACAGTGAGCAGAGACCGGGGGCTAGCGTGAGGAACGGTCGGAGGGTTAGAGTGAGCAGCGGCGGCCTACAGTGAGCAGAGGCCGGGGGCTAGCATGAGGAACGGCCGGAGGATTAGAGTGAGCGGCCGGCGATTTCGACGGAGCGTCCGGAAGGAGATGTGATGACTCCGGGCTGGACTCCGCTTAGTCCACGGTGAAAGCCGATCCGGCGATCCACAGCGCAAAGTTGTAGTATTTCCTCAGCAACCAGCAGGGATCAGCTCCAGGCATGATGAAGCAGATTTCGTCCTCTTTTGGAAGACCAAACAAAGTAGTTTCACTTTCACACCGAATCACACAGTGCCTTCACGACAACAATACTACAGCGAGAATAAAAGTTACACCTTCTTTCTTTGCGTGAACATTTGGGCGGCGTTATGCAAATCTTCCCACATAGCGACGTAGATATGTGGGGGCGTGTTAGAACGAGCCGTTTTAGGTAGGTGTGGCTGACTCTTAACTTTTATAAAGAATATCTCTTTGGATTTGAGACTTTAGTCTTTGCAACTTTACAGATCTTCTTTATGCACCAAGAGCTTGTAACACTCCAAAGAGAAAGGAAAAATTTAAATCGCATCATATGACCCCTTTAAGTCCAGTAGAGATCACCAAAGTATTAAAGTCAGAGTAAAGCCGTTCATAAGTCAAATTTCTCAAAATGGTTTAACATTTCTACAAAGCTTTTAGTTATAGTACTAAACCGAGAAAATTTGATATTTATGACATGTTAGATCGATTATATTAGAGTGATGATGCATCTGTGTAGGAAGTAATAAACCTGTTTCTTAATTTCAGAACAGACCGGTATAACAGACAGAAGGTTTAGTGAATGTAATCATATTAAAGTCCTGCAAGTTTTACAACATGCATTTAATTATAAAGCAATTTCCGAGTGAAGAGTTAGAGCATTGAAATCTCCATATAGCTGCCAGCTGTTATTAGGCAGGAGTTATTCAGATTGTACTGGAGTATTTTTCTTTCATACTCTGCTGTACAATTAAATTATTTCTCAATATTGCTTAGAAATGTGAAGGGTAACTTCTAGATTAATTTCATTTTACTAGATTACACAACCCTTCCTCTATATTGGGCTGTTTTTGGTGTTTGATAATCTCTCTTTTGCAGTACTCATATTTGCTTTAACAACACATTTCATTCTTCAAGCTGTTTATAGACAAGCTCAATGTCAGGAGATCAGCTCTGCCTTACATTTCTGCTTGTCATAATTCTATTTTGACCCACACTTCAGCATTTTCAATTAGTTGGGCGGTATAGGATTGACGGCCGGCTAAACTCATTGTTGGTTAATCCATGAGCGTTCCCCTCTAACCCTGCTAAATCACTGGCTCTCCATCCGGCATGGATTACCCCGCAGGTCTCATGGGGTGGGAGCAGCGCGCCTGCACTAATCTACTGCTTTCTCAGAGCTGGGATCATTAGCTGGATTGCAGTGCTGTTTCGTGGCTTGCTTGGATCCGGAGTGGATTACGGTCAGCAGCAGGTGTTGTCCCAGCTGATGAAGTCAGTGGTACGGGGTGGTATTTTGGGGTGTCGTTAGTGGACTCTGTTGTTAGTGGGTTAATGAGCTGATGGTGGAAATGCTGTGCACTTAAAGGGATAGTTCACCTAAAAAAATTCAACATTTACACCTTCACATCATTCCAAACCTTTCACGTCAATTATTTTCTTTCTTTGTTCTGCAGAACACAAAATAAGATCATTTGAAGAACTACTTTGGACCCCAGCGACTTTTAGTTTGTGGACCAAAAAACTCTGAAACTTTTATTTTCCAAATTATACTGGTATCAGTATCGGGCCTGATACTGCGCTCCTGTACTCGTACTCATTAAAATACTCCTACACCAAAAGCAGTTACCACACAGCTTGAGAACAGTGCTGCGTCCAGACAGAGAAACACCAACAACAGAGAGTAGAATGGAGTTTTTAGAGATTAAGGATGTCTTTGAAGTACATGTAAGTAATTAATATAATGTTAAACATTCAATATTCAGGCATGCATAGCTGATGAGCATGAGCTGATAAGCAAAGCACACGGGTGGATTGAGCACGCGGCGGCACAGATACGCAAACTTGTCAAGCGAATATCCCTTTCTCACAGACATTGTAGTTCGGCCGGATATGTCAAAAGCAAGCAAGTAAAACATCTCGGTTACTTGTGTAACCCTCGTTCCCTGAAGGAGGGAACGGAGACATTACGTCACTCGTGACTGACGAATTGGGATCTCGCCCGAGAGCCCAATTACCTTCGAGTGTTAACTAAACAAGCCAATGACAGTTGGCATGCGTGTTTCGCCATGCCCACCCCGGCCCGCAGCGTGGGTATAAAAGGAGAGCGCGTGCAAACGCACATCAGTTTTTCGCTGAGGAGCCGAGACTACGTGCCCCGGCCGTACAGCAGTGGTACAGCAACTGTGGTGACGGGACGTAACGTCTCCGTTCCCTCCTTCACTGCGGCAATGGCGGCAACATACACCTTAAGGGTGGAGGGGGACAGCCTTCGCTCCAACCCATCCTGCAGGAAAGAAAGCACGACCCCGATCGGGCATCTACGGGGGTCTTCCCGGCAGGAAGAGCACCAATCGACGAACAGGTTCCACTTCAGCCTGTAAGCGTGTCTGGTAGACGGGGCTCTAGCTGAAGTGATGGTGTTTACTACCGCTGGAGGTAGCCCACCTAGAACCTCCGCGTCCTATCCAGGAACCACAAGTGGAGATTCCACAAGTCTGGACACGGGTGCCAGAGGGCGCCCCCTCTCTTGAGAAAGGAGATCCCTCCTCAGAGGAATTTGCCAAGGAGGGGCAGTCGCGAGGAGCATCAGTTCCGGGAACCAAGTCCGACTGGGCCAGTATGGCGCTACCAGGAGAACCTGCTCCTCGTCCTCCCTGACCTTGCACAGTGTCTGTGCGAGAAGGCTCACTGGGGGAAACGCATATTTGCGTAGGCCCCGAGGCAAGCTGCATGTCCATGCCGAGGGTCCCCTTGGCCAGGAAGTAAAACAACTGGCAATGGGACGTGTCCGGG
>NW_015505388.1:1887240-1895213 GCF_001515645.1 Sinocyclocheilus grahami | reverse complement strand
CTTGCAACTCGAGGCAGTTGATATGCCACTGCAGTCGGGGCTCCGGCCGGAGCCCCGCAGCTGCATTCCCATTGCACATGGCACCCCAGCCCCTGGTAGAGGCATCTGTTGACATACTTGCCCAAGGGACACCCCTGTCCGAAGAAAGGCAAGATCTGCCCACGGACTGAAGGTCTGACGGCAGAACGGGGTGACAGAAACCCGGTAAGTGCCGTGCCATGCCCATCTCGGGACCCGCTCGGGAAGCCAACGCTGAAGCGGTCTCATATGAAGCAACCCGAGCGGCGTGACAGCGGCTGCGGATGCCATATGCCCCAGGAGCCTCTGAAACGGTTTCAATGGAACCGCCGTCTTGCACTGGAAGGACCCCAGGCAGTTCAACATTGACTGTGCAGGTCACAGGTCCCTGACCATGAACCGAAGTAGCCCTCCATGAACCGGAGGAGCTAGAGCGGGGTATGGCAAGGGGGATACCCCCCTGTTTAATGAGGAGGTATCTAGACCACAACGTCACGATGGTCATGTTCCCGCACTGAGAACATGACTCATCCATGTGCGCTGTTTCAGCGTGCTGTAAGCCCAGGCATGAGACACAGCGATCATGACCATCAGATGAAGCCAGGAAACGACCACATCCAGAAACGCACGAGCGGGAAGCCATCTTTAAAAAGACGCCCGTCGCTCGTGGAGCTCTTTTAGATATTTGCTCTTTTAGGAAAAAAGGAAACACTCTTTTAGAGAGAGCGCTGAAGCGCCCAGGGGAGGTCGCGGCGAGCACGCCGAAGATGAGCAGCACTGAATGGCAACCCCCGCTGACGCGCCGTAACACCAACGCTAGGCTGTTTCTTTGCAGACACTCGCGGAGATTCGTCCTAGTAGAAGGCTCAGCTCTGAAGCGAAAAGCTGATGTGCGTTTGCACACGCTCTCCTTTTATACCCGCGCTGCGGGGCGGGGTGCGCGTGGCGAAACACGCACGCCAACTGTCATTGGCTTGTTTAGTTAACACTCGAAGGTGATTGGGCTCTCGGGCGAGATCCCAATTCGTCAGTCATGACTGACGTAACGTCGAACGTGACTGACTGAAAGGGAACAATGCACAAGTTGCAAAAATTACTTGACAGTAAGGAGAGAGTGCAAGACAGAGCGTTGCGCATGTTTTGCTTGCTTGATGTTAATTGCATTATATGAGTCGCTTTGGAATATATGACAGCACTTTTCATATGATAAATATGTTCATATGAAAATATGTACAACGCTGTTACAAGATTTATTTATTTATAACGGGTGGTTCCCTGAATTATTACAGGAAAACGTCTTGTGATTACAGTATTGAGCCACTGCAGTGAAGCAGCTCTAATGCTTTATTAAAATTAAAGATGAAAATGAACAGTGTGTAGCGTCTGGACCAATCAAACACACAATATATATTTTGTTTTTATATTTAACAAATCCTCTGTACCCCCCCTCAGTTAACAAGCCATACGAGGACCCATGAACCCTTCCCCCCGGAATGCGTAACACCCCAGGAAGTCGAACAGGCCTCTTTGTTGCATGGCAACCAATGCTGATATCACTGGGTTTATTGGCCAAAAGTATGTAAAGCAGGGAAAATCCCTGCATGTCCCAAGGAAAGGCAGAGTAGAAATGGACTGTGTTCTAGTTAATTCATAGGAAAACCGTTATTTGAATGAACACACATATTCTTCAGGCCATTGGGTATATTATTGTCATTGTGTATTTTGTCTTTGATATTTTTAGACTATTTTAGTATGCTTGTGAGGGAACCCATTCCTGATCATCCCTTTTCACTATATGTAATCTTCCCTTGTTTAGTATCTATGAATTTGCCTTCTTATGATCGAAACAAGCGTGTATATTATATGTTGGTACATAGGCAATATATATTAGGGCCCTGAGAATCGTTAGTAATTTCGATTTAAGTCCATTTGCAAATTACCATGCTTAGAGAACAAAGGGGTCGTAAACCCTCCAGCAATTGCCACCTCCCGCTAGGAAATTTCCATCTCTCTCATTGGACAAGCCCATCTTGAAAGGCGGGGATCTTCTCCGACCTTAAAGGCCACACTCCAGAGACCCGCCCCAGTCGGTGGTTCGGTCAGATGCAGATGAAGATGTGAGAAAACGCTGCAGGATACCATAAGCATGGTGCCAGGCCTTTCAGCCTTGACTTTTCCATTCACCAAAGATTCTCTGACTCAAACTGGTTCTTTTCATCAACTAATTTCAGCAAGATCTTGGGCCTTAAGATTGCATCAGGAATCTCTTTCAGACAGCCGAGACTCGCAAGTATCAAACTTAGTCTTATTAATTGATACATTAAGAATCAGTTACACCTTTTTACAAAGGTGTGTTTGAACTCAGAATCTGACGTATCACTCAGGCTTAGATCTGTTGAATATGCACATGGTTCCATAAATGTCATTCCTTATGTCTCTTTCTGTACTGAGCTAAACTTTAACCCTTTCCTATACCAACTATATGTGTGTGTGTGTATGTGTATGTTAGACCAGTTTATGTGTTTATGTAGTCTGTTAGACTAGTTTAAGTGTTTATGTAGTTAATAAAACCTTACTTGTATCACACTTGACGTGTTCATTGTTTGCTCATAACCGGAGTCACTAATCATGCAGATTTACGTTACAAGCTTTTGTAGAATTGTACAGTAACAAAAAGTTATTTCCCTTAACCAGGAAATTAACGTTCTTAGAATTGACAAGACAGTTGACCCTGAGAGGTCAGCTAAATATCTACAGCGGATCTAAAATATTCATAATTAATCATAACTAGTTATGGTTAATTATTCATATTTCCTGTCATGAGCTGATTCGTTACAAGTGAAAGTAACAAAAGTTTGTACAATGCATTTTAACAGGCATAATTAAGTGTTAAAATAACTTAAGGAAATATCTGTTTGTTCTGTACCCAATATTTTTAAAAACTACAAATGCTATGAAAATACAGGTAACCGTATCAGCAAGTAACCTACCAAAAATAAAAGTATTGGTATCGGACTCATTCTGGAAAAAGTGGTATCTGTGCATCCGTGCAAAATATATTCTTTTAATAAATGGTATGATATGATATGGCACTTTATTGTCAAACGAGTCTGACATTTTTCTTGTATGACAGTATCTATGTTTACAACAATCAACATCCTTTAAACAACAACATGCACTTTATCCACACAAGAACAAAACGAATTATACATTACACTCCTACTACACTTATACAACTACACTATGTTCACAATACTCTTGGTTTTTGATTAAGTGTCTTATTCAACTCTAGGATCGCCTGATGCACAAAAGAATGCTTCAGCCTAACGTTGTTGAATCTTGGGACTCTGTACCTCCGGTTTGATGGTAAAAATTCAAACTCATTATGCAGGACATGATTAGGATCAGAAACTATATTAATTAATTTGCCAGTCTTAACAAATTATTATAATAAGCTGAATATATATATATACATATAGCTTCTCAAGGGGCTGACCTACAATCCTTGAGCAAATTTTTAATTGATTGAACAATTTTGTTTTTAGCATAACAGACATACTCTTATACCAAATGAAGTTGCAATATTGCAGTACACTCATTATCACAGACATACAGAACAACAGAAGAATCTGCTTTCTTACTCCGAATGACCTAAGATGACGAAGAAAGTAGATTCTCTGCTTTGTTCTTTTACAGAGAGCATCAGTATGATCTTTCCATGATAACATATTGTCAATCATTACTCCTAAATACTTGTATGTGTTACGAACAACGAGTTAAATCCCTACTCAAAGAGAAATTAACTGGTCCATAACAGCTAACAGGAAAGATCCCTGGGGTCCCCGCTCTCATTCTTTAAATTTGTCAACCACAAAACACTTAAAGTGCCAATAGAAGTAAGTTTATTAACAAAAGAAACAAAGGAACATCATAAACTTCGGGAGGGGCAATTTGCCAAAGTAAATGACAATAAACAAAACTACTAATAAACAAACTAACCTAGAAATCAGATAACAAATAAAATACAAGTTCTTACCTCCCTGCTAACATAAACAGGAGAAAACGAACAAAACAAACAGGCACCCACCTCCCTACCAAGCTTCACTTAACAAGGTCCAGGAAGTAAGCAACCCAACGTAACAGATATCGAATACAACTAAACTGTTACATAATTCAATTGATTGACAACAAATGTCTAAATTAGCGATCCTTTCGCCAACACACAGCAGGTACAACAGTAGCCACCAAGAGAGCGGGGAGCCAACGATTCTTCTTCTTCTGATGTTTATTGGCGGTTTTGGCAAACCAACTTAAAGGTGCATTACCGCCACCTACTGATCTGGAGTGTGGAGTGAACAGATTTGGTAGAGAGAAGGATATTATATTTAAAAAAAATAAAAAAAACCTTCCCACTATTCCAATTTATATTCTTTCCATATTTCATGTCTTTTTTAGATAATTGAACACTTCTTCTTTAATTCTTGATTGCATTTGTCTATTCCCTAGTAATATCTTTAGTGATACTTTATCATATCCCATCAAACCTAATTTATGATTAAGTTGATATCTTTCTCTTTCATACGCATGACATTCTAGAAGAATGTGCTTTACTGTTTCTGGATTCCCACATTTATCACATCTTCCATTTTCATGCTTCCCTATTTTGTGTAAATTGAAATTTAAAGCCGAATGTCCAATCCTCATTCTTGTTATAATAACATCTTTCTTCCTACTCCCACATCTTATTCTCTCGTCACCTACACACCCCTGTATCTGGTAAAGATGCCTTCCTTTTATTCCACTATCCCATAACGTTTGCCATATCTTTCTTACTTCAATTGATATAATTCTCTTGATTTCAGATTTGCTAATTGCTATATTAATTTCACTATGTGAGTGCTTCAGAGCCATCTTAGCCAAGCAGTCCACTTCCTCATTTCCCTCCACCCCAGTATGAGCCGGTACCCATAAGAAGTATACCATTATCCCCGATTGTCTAATTCTAAACAAGTACTGTAATACTTCATATATTAAATCTTGCCGTGCTGCAGATTTACCATTCATTAGACTTGTTAGAACAGACATTGAATCTGTACATATTATAATATTATTAGGTTGTATTTCTTCAATCTCTTCAATTTCTTCTGTAGTAAAAACAGACAAATGATCTGATATTCTTTTGGCTATTTTTATTTTAAATGCAGGAATATATACTGCTGCTGCTGTCCTTCCAGATTCAGGATCCTTCGACCCATCCGTATAAATCTGTAATTGTGAATAATATGCTTGATTTATATACTGTTGAACTACTATATTTATAGGAATGATCTTCTCCTTTTCATTTATTTCTTTTTGTATTTGAAAGTCAATCAAAGGCATTGGAAACAACCACGGTGGAACCACTGGAATAGCTACAGAAGGATTATTTTCATATTTATTCAACCCTAATCTATCTGCCTCCTTCTTTACTGTCCAACCGAAGCTCTCTAAATCTTTATAGTCATACTCCCAACAATCTTTCAAAAGATTTTTAACTGGATGATATTCTGAGTGACCCTTTACACCAGCCCAATATCTCATCCTCAACTGTAACCTACGGAGTTCTAGGGGCATTTCTCCCATCTCTACCTGTAAAGCATTCACTGGAGATGTTCTAAAAGCTCCACTACATATACGCAGAGCCTGTGACTGTACTACTTCAACTTTTTTGAGCAGAGTTTTGTTCGCCGAACAGTATACTATACTACCATAATCTATACTAGATCTTATTACTGCACTATATATTCTTTTTAATGATTGAGAACTTGCTCCCCAATCAGCACCTGATAAACACCTTAATACATTAATTCCTCTTTTACATTTTTCAATTAATTTCTGTATATGTATTCCAAAATTTAATTTTGAATCCATCCACATACCCAGGAATCTGACGACCTTCACTTGCTCCAACTGTTGACCATACATCTTAATGTTTAATTTCAGATTATTTTTCTTATTCGAAAAACAAATTACTTGAGTTTTCGCCACAGAAAAACGAAATCCCCATATCTTAGCCCATCTCTCTACAGCATTGACCACATTTTGCATTTTGCTTTTTGCTTTCCACAAATGAAAGATTCCGTCCCCTTTTCCATAGTGCTCCGTCGTCTGCATATAGTGATCTACCTACTCCACTCTCTATATTGTAAAAAATATAATTTATCATCAAATTAAACAGAATAGGGCTATTTACACTTCCTTGCTGTAGCGTCTGGACCAATCAAAAACACAATTTTTCATTTGATTTAACAAATCAGTTATTCATTAGATTAACAAGTTGTCACAGACCCCTCACCCAATAGACTGGGCGCCAGGATGTCTGCGAATGACCACAGGCCACTGGTTACCATGGCAACCACGACACCTTTGCTAGACCAGAGCCATTATGACCTAATGGAATGTGAGTAGGGAAAATCACTGCCTTTGAATTAGAGTAACATACTGCAGCGGATCTAAATATTTATAATTAATTAAAAAAATATAATTTATCATCAAGTTAAACACAATAGGGCTACTTACACTTCCTTGCGGAGTTCCATTCTCTATTGAATATATTCTAGAATACTTCGTTCCCACTATAACTTGAATTGTTCTTCCAAACAAAAAATTTTAAAACTCAATTGTACATTCTTCCATTAATTCCCAGACTTTCTAATTTCATTAATAACCCCTTTTTCCACAGCATATCATATGCCTTCTCTACGTCAAAAAAGACTCCCACTAATACCTCCTTCTTAAATCACGCCTTTCTTTTTCATTTTCCAGATAAACTATAGAGTCCATAGTACTACGCCCCTTTCAAAACCCACTTTGATATGCTGAAAAAATATTCCTACTCTCAATTACAAATATCAATCTATTCATGACCATCTGTTCCATGAGCTTGCATAGGTTGGATGTCAAAGCTGTAGGTCTATAATTACTAGCCTTTGAATTATCTTTTCCTAGTTTTGCAATTGGCACAATTACCCCATGCTTCCAATCCACTGGCATGATCCCGGTTTTCCAAATCGTATTAAAAAAACTTAAAACCACACCTAAAGATTCGTCTGATAAATGTTTAATCATCTCAGCTGTCCTTATTACCCTCCTCACCATTGTTTGAGCTCTCTTATAGTTAATATAATCCTTAAATTGTAACGTTTTCCTTGCTTTCTTAATTTCTCTGTTTCTATGTGCAACTGCTTTACGACATTCTTCATTCCACCATGGTACTGATTTTCTACTACTTGTGCTTTCCTTATTACCTATTACTTCCTCTGCTGTACTTCTTAAAATTCCACTAAATTTCTTACTTATTTCTTCAATATCTTCGTTAATTTCATTATATTCTACCATTTTATTATGACACAATTTTGTAAAAAGTTCCCAATTTGCAGTCTTGAGTTTTCACCTTGGTTTTCTCTCTACCTTTGTTTGATTTATTTCCACACCTAATTGACACCATATAGGATAATGATCACTTCCGATTGTACTTTGCTTTATAACCCTCCATACACTTTTACCAGCTAAGCTATTAGATACTAACGTAATATCTAAAGCTGAGTGCTGTCCATTGGAAACATCTAATCGAGTAATGCTTCCATCATTAATACATACCAACTGACCCCAATCTAGCATTTCTTCCACTATTAACCCATTATAATAATTTTTGTTACTACCCTATAAAGTGTTATGTGCGTTGAAATCCCCACACCAAACCACTTTATTATTGTTATTTCCTCTTATATTCTCCAAATCCTTCTTACTTAATTTCCCACAAGGATTATAAAAATTAATTGTTTTAATACTATACCTCCCTTCCCAGATTTCAATCACCACCACCTCGTGATCTGCAATCTCCTCAACATTTCTGTATCCAATTCCTTGTTTTATAAATGTTGCTACCCCTCCACCATTCCCTTGTTTCCTATGTC
>NW_015505388.1:1875006-1887025 GCF_001515645.1 Sinocyclocheilus grahami | reverse complement strand
AAATTATATCCGGTTTGTTTTCATGATTAGATATGTGCTTTTTAAATTCTTGCCCATTTGCAATTAAGCTTCTTGCATTCCATTGAAATATTGTTAACACCATTATGAACCACCACATCCTGTTTGAGTATTTGATGCTTGCATCTTTAGTTTGTCATTAATCATTTCCACTGAAATGCCCTCTATCTCTAGGTATTTTTCAGCTGCTTTTATTATAATTTTGATTCTCTCTGTCCAGCTTTCCGTTTGTGCAGAACAGTTCACCACTTCCGCCATAAACGTGACAAATGCCACTTTGTCATAAACCCTTATACTCTCTTTTGTTGTTTCTTACACTTTTTCCATCTTTTGATTAGGAACTATCTTTTTGTTCTCTTCTAGCTCTGGAGTCTTTCCCACTTTTTTTAGTGCCTCAGAATATGACAATCCCTCCCCTGTTCTTACAGTCTGCACTTGTGCTGCATGCTTCCTCACTTTACATCCTCCATAACCCGCACTATGTTCTTCTCCACAATTACAACACTTTGGGTTAACTCCTTGTCCGCATTTGCCATACTCATGCTCACCGCCACACCTTGCACATCGTTGTTTACCTCTGCAAACAGCTGCCACATGACCAAATTTTTGGCATTTAAAACATCTTAACGGAGGAGGAGCCTTTGATTCCTTCCACCGGATGTCTTAAGTACTGCAGCAAACCTTCCAGTCTCCAACCAGTTCAGTCCTCCTAATCAGCTCCACCTGTAATCAATTAGAGCGAAAGAGGGAGAGACAAAGAAAAACACAAGGAAAAACCTATACACGTGCACACGAACGAGTGATATGCCATTTCCCTAGCAACACACGAATCCATTCGTAACATATGTTTTAACCTGCCTGATTTTTCCATTATGAATAAAAACAGGCATTGTATAAGTATCAGATGTAGACCCAAATATAATCTCTTCTGTTTTACTTGTATTAATGACAAGATCATTGTTCTCGCACCACTCTACCAATTTAGTCACACCCTGTTGATGAAACCCAGGAATGTCCCCGTCATTCAACATGGATAATATGCACAAAAAAGCAGCAACTGCATCTTCAGTACTACATCCTTTTTTTATAGGCAAAGTGCCAAGGATCAAGTCTATCTTTAACCATCCTGTCTAAGTGCTGAAGTAACAATCTTTCAAGACATTTCACAATTACTGAGGTAAGGGCTATTGGTCTACAAATCTTTATATTCTCTTGGACATGGAATTTTAGGTAGTGGTTTTATATATGCTGTCTTCCATAACACAGGGACAGTATATGTGTCAACTGAAGCTTGAAATACTGATTGCCACACCGGAGCCAATTCATGTGCAAAATTCTTTAAAAGACCTGCACTACATCCATCTGGACCAACAGACTTTTTCGTATTTATAGACTGAAACGTTTTCCTAACTTCCTCAACTTCAATAAAAATTCTGTCTGATGATGATGGAGCCACAGTATATATTATTTAATTGCATTTGACATGTGTAGTTATTGATTCAAATCTGGTAAAAAAGGTATTTAAGTAATTCCCAAAATGAAATTCATTATCAATTACAATAGATTTGTTCGAAGTTGACAATCCAGTCATTGTTTTCATGATGTCCCAAACCTTTTTAGTATTATTAGTCTTAAAGGCTTCCTCCAAACGCCTCTTATGAACTTCTTTTGTTTCTTTTAATCCCTTAGTCATTGTTATTTGGATAAACTTTAATCTCTTTTGTAGGTATGACCAGCTCCACACAGAAGTTAATATAGTCATATAGTCATTTAAACGTGACAAATGCCACTTTGTCATAAACCCTTATACTCTCTTTTGTTGTTTCTTACACTTTTTCCATCTTTTGATTAGGAACTATCTTTTTGTTCTCTTCTAGCTCTGGAGTCTTTCCCACTTTTTTTAGTGCCTCAGAATATGACAATCCCTCCCCTGTTCTTACAGTCTGCACTTGTGCTGCATGCTTCCTCACTTTACATCCTCCATAACCCGCACTATGTTCTTCTCCACAATTACAACACTTTGGGTTAACTCCTTGTCCGCATTTGCCATACTCATGCTCACCGCCACACCTTGCACATCGTTGTTTACCTCTGCAAACAGCTGCCACATGACCAAATTTTTGGCATTTAAAACATCTTAACGGAGGAGGAGCCTTTGATTCCTTCCACCGGATGTCTTAAGTACTGCAGCAAACCTTCCAGTCTCCAACCAGTTCAGTCCTCCTAATCAGCTCCACCTGTAATCAATTAGAGCGAAAGAGGGAGAGACAAAGAAAAACACAAGGAAAAACCTATACACGTGCACACGAACGAGTGATATGCCATTTCCCTAGCAACACACGAATCCATTCGTAACATATGTTTTAACCTGCCTGATTTTTCCATTATGAATAAAAACAGGCATTGTATAAGTATCAGATGTAGACCCAAATATAATCTCTTCTGTTTTACTTGTATTAATGACAAGATCATTGTTCTCGCACCACTCTACCAATTTAGTCACACCCTGTTGATGAAACCCAGGAATGTCCCCGTCATTCAACATGGATAATATGCACAAAAAAGCAGCAACTGCATCTTCAGTACTACATCCTTTTTTTATAGGCAAAGTGCCAAGGATCAGGTCTATCTTTAACCATCCTGTCTAAGTGCTGAAGTAACAATCTTTCAAGACATTTCACAATTACTGAGGTAAGGGCTATTGGTCTACAAATCTTTATATTCTCTTGGACATGGAATTTTAGGTAGTGGTTTTATATATGCTGTCTTCCATAACACAGGGACAGTATATGTGTCAACTGAAGCTTGAAATACTGATTGCCACACCGGAGCCAATTCATGTGCAAAATTCTTTAAAAGACCTGCACTACATCCATCTGGACCAACAGACTTTTTCGTATTTATAGACTGAAACGTTTTCCTAACTTCCTCAACTTCAATAAAAATTCTGTCTGATGATGATGGAGCCACAGTATATATTATTTAATTGCATTTGACATGTGTAGTTATTGATTCAAATCTGGTAAAAAAGGTATTTAAGTAATTCCCAAAATGAAATTCATTATCAATTACAATAGATTTGTTCGAAGTTGACAATCCAGTCATTGTTTTCATGATGTCCCAAACCTTTTTAGTATTATTAGTCTTAAAGGCTTCCTCCAAACGCCTCTTATGAACTTCTTTTGTTTCTTTTAATTTAGTTTTTAACTCTCTTTCTGTTTGTTTAAATACTCTAATATCCTTATTCCTAAATGCTACATTCCTCAAATGTATAACGTCTTTAATACCCTTAGTCACATATAGTTTGTTATTTGGATAAACTTTAATCTCTTTTGTAGGTATGACCAGCTCCACACAGAAGTTAATATAGTCATTTAACACTGTAGTTCTTTCATCGAGTGAGCCTTTCTCAAAAGTGTTCCAATTTGTCCAATCGAAACAGGCTTTCAGTTGTTGTATACTTTCATTCATCCACAATCTAATCAATTTCTTTTCTGGTTTACTTTTTTTAAGTTTTGTCCTGTACACAGGAATCATATGTACTACATTATGGTCAGACTTTAAAATAGGTGGCATACTCTTTGACACATAAGCGTCCTTGACATTCTCAAAGCACTTATCAAGATTATTGTTATTTCTTGTTTGAGTCTTTACATACTGTTCAAATCCTGGCAACAAAGTCTCCAATTTGCATTGGTTTAAATCGCCCAGCACGATCACGGGTGCATCTGAGTAGCTGAGCTGTAGTTCGTGAACATGGTCCGCTATCAGGCTGGCTGCCTGAGATATTTTACCACTGGGCGGAACATATACCACAAACGGCAAAATACAACCAAATTCTCTGGGCAGGTAATAAGGTCTTAAAGTCATGCCGAGAATTTCCACATTGGGATCACAGCATTTTACTGAATATGCTCGGCACCATTTATCATTTATATATACACAGATGCCACCTCCTTTACTTTTACCCGAAACTTTGTCTCTATCAGCTCGTGGTAATGTAAATCCAGGGACCTCAAAGAGCGAGTCAGGCATTGTAGACTGCAACCAACTTTCCGTAAAGCAAAGCAGAGATGCCTCACGAAATTCATAACAGTACCTTATGAACAGTACCTACAAATAAATAAATGATAACTAATTTCATACATGTTGGAATGACTGGAGGGTGAGGAAATTATCACAGATTTGATCCCTTTAACCAATCCACCCTGTCATACTGTTATGGAGAGCATCATCATAATGTCAGTTTTAGTTTCTGCAGTGCAGGATGGCTTGGGTTGCTTGTTTTTGAAAAAAAGAAAATAATCAGGCATTCATTTGTCAGTGTACAATTATGTTACACTAATACTGTTACTTGGTGATCTCACCAAGAAACTTTTTTTTCCCCAAATGCAAGTCTCAGCAGAATTTTCTCAACAGACTGCCATGTGATTAGCTCTTTGTTTTCTTGCCCAGTATTGCTCAAAGCTATCGACTCCTTTTGCATAAATACTGCATTTGCAGCCTCCATGATCTTATACCATTTTAACATTACCATTTTAATTTAACAGTTTGTTTAGCCTACTAAAACTAGGTATATGCAAAACTTAATTTTCTTAAAATTGACAGCCAAAGACGTCACTCTGTGTGTGTTTGGTTGTAGAGATGTTTTTTTTTTTTTTAAAGAGGATGAATGTAAATTTGCAACATTTCCATGAAGCTTTTACGGTGTAAACAGTCTAATAGCAACTGTTAACATGCTAATTAAAGCAAAATATCACTCTATACTCTATAGTGTTCAAATGTTGGGGTTGGATAGTTTTTTATGTTTTGGAAGTCTTTTATTTATTTTAACAAATTTTAAAATGTAATTTATTCCTCTTATGACAAAGCTGAATTTCAAAAGCTGATTTGGTGGTCAAGAAACATCTCTTATTATTATCAATGTTGAAAAAAGTTGTGCTGGTTGATATTTTGAGGAAATCATAATAATTTTTCAGGTCTCTTTGAGAAATTGTAAGTTTGAAAGAACATAATTTATTTTAAACGGAAAACATTCTAAAAGTCTTTACTTTCACTTTAAATTAATTTAATGCATCCTTGTTAAATAAAAGTATTACTTTCTAAACTTTTGAATGGTAGTTTTACTATACAAAACAGAAAAATCTAGACCTCGCTAGTTGACTAATTGTTGCTCATCCTTAGACATATCTTCTTGCGTTTGTCAATATCTGTGAATAAAATATTCTTGCACAGCCTTCGATTTGTGAATTTGCTCTGTTGCCTTCCTTTCAGTCCAGAGTGTTTGTATTAGCTTTAAGCAGATGGCAGTAGTAAACACTGTGCTGTGTGAAAGAGTTTAGCATCAGGCAGCATTGAAAAGGTTCATTGAGGACTCGGTAGTAGAGAAGGCTGATGTCATTGTGGGTTTTAGCTGCCAAAGCTGATGAGCTTTAAAATGCCCCTTAAAGGGCAGGGGCTCAACTGTTATTAAAACCAGTCAGGTCTAGTAGGAATAGACCAAGGGTTTTATCCCCTCAGTCTGAACCGCCACCAGTGCCCATACTGGCGCATTTTAGTTCTTACTATTTTCCCTCGTCACTCCTCATTTTCTCCTGTGTCCTCAGTTTCTACATCCATCCAACCTCCAATTATTATCTCCTTCTCTCTAGTGCTTGTGCTCCCCTTCCATTCTCCTCCTCTTTCCCTTGATTAAGTGGAGATGGGAGCACATCTAAATTTAACCACACTTCATCTTCCAGCTCCCCCCTTGCTGTGTTTGATACTTCTGTTATCCCTCTCAGACCTACAGTGGGAAATTTCTTATAATGTCTGTGTAATTTTATATTATGGAGGAAAGAAGTGCGTTTTACCTACCTTCTAGGTTTTCCAGCAGTGTGTGTTTTGTTGCACTTCTCCCTCCATCTCATTAACTCTTTGTTTTTTTTCTGCCACCCTTGCTGTGTTTCTCGCCCTTTTTTCATATTCCTCAGCTAACACTCTCTTACAGTCCTTTCCTTTCCTCACTGGTAGACCCTCCAATTCTTTGTTCAAAAAACACAAAAAAAATAATGTTAAAAAAAACCCAAAGCAAAATGAAGTGCGCTTATGGGGATTAAGTCTGATAGATGCCCATTTAGGCTTGAACGATACATTAAAAGCTTTGTAGACTTGTCGTCATGGTTTCCTGGAGAACCCTGATTGTTAGGAGGCATAGATGGATGGACAGATTTTTTTTGACACACTCTCCTGGTGCTCTTGGGTGTCTAACCACTAAAGCTGCATTTTAGCCTTGCGTGGTCATGCCTGCTAAACTGCACACTGTGCTGCCTGGCTCACTCTGATTGCTTCAGCTCCGCTATCACACAGTCTGCTTAAACACCTGCTGATCTGGATTCACAGCGGCAGGCTGTCGGCTCGTCATGCAGGTTCTGATCCAGAAGCACGGCAGCTTTGAGGAATGGAGTCTGCCAGCTGCATAGACAAACGAAGACAAATGATCATGTCAGAGTGCTCAGTGGCTGCACACTGTACTCTCTGACCTGACCTCATCTACTGCTTCTCTGGTCTGAATATCAACGGGTTTGCTCAGCTGAAGGACTCAAGAATTTGTGCTTGATTCTTCCTTGACTGAAAAAGAATTGAATTTTGATAATAAAGAAGCAGAATGTGAATGTGAAACTACACTGTAAAAAAAGAAAAAAAGAAATAAGAAAAAGTGAATAATGTCCTGACATAAAATTACTGTACCAGTACGTTTTTTTTTTTATATGGACATTTCCTTCAACCCTGAAACACAACACATTGCAATGCGTATTTCCAAATACAGGTAAAACATCTGTGAAAAATCAATACGGAAAATTTCCCCATATTAAATTGGTAATTTGGGCTGTATTTTTAATTAATTCGTTTTTTACATTTTCTAAATGGGTCAGTGGTTCTTCCCAATGCAATAAACTCGCTGACATGATGCTGACATGTGTTGTGGGTTGTTGCCAGGTTGTTGCAGACGTTTTCTGGGTGAATTCAAGAGTGTTGCTAGTTGGTATAGGATGCTGGGAGTGGTTGCTAGTTCCTTGCTGGCCACAAGAGCTCACCACCCAAGTTTATATATGATATTCTGGTCCCTAGACAGATATGGTTGAGTCTTTGGAATTTGTTTCTGTCCATTTTATTGTCTGCCAGGTATGTTTGATTTGAAAAGTAATAGTTATAACACATGCAGAGAAACTGAAGACTTTCCAATGGGATTATTCATGTTGATTATATAAAGTCCAACTTTGATATTTGGTATGTCTGAAGTTCATTAGCTTCTGTGTGCATACTCTCTGCGTACTTGTTATGAGAGCCAGTCTGATTAGTGCCAAATGGCTTGGGGTGGAAATCCCAGATTACACATTCTAACTACTGCAATGACATAACGTGTTTCCTTTATGAGGCTTTGTTGTGGATTCATTTTTAGGTATTAGGATATATATAGGCCAGTGCTGCAAGCACACATTTTTAAACCAGCAACACCCTTAGCCCCAGCAAACATAAACCTTTTATCTCTTTTCTTTTCAGTAGAACAGGCAAGGTAACTTCTGCTATCATTTAGCTTTTGTTGTTTTCTGTTACTCAAAAATGTATTTCATTATTTCATCACTCTGAGTCTTGAAAACGAATGACTGTTTTTAAAATGTTACTGTGGATGTCTGAATTGCTACATAAGCTTTTTCAGCAACATATTATATGACCAAATCATCTTATTTGGAAATTTTTTCTTTATGAAGCCCAAGATTTTAGGTTTTGCTAGGTAAAATTAACTAGACATTTAAGTCACATGAATAGACATCACTAATTTAAAATTACAAATACAGAATTAAAAATAGAAGAGTAGAAGGATTTTAGCAGCTCTGACAATGGCAATACACAGCCCAGTGCTGCTGTTCTGTGATGTAATGTAGGATGTGGTTGGTTTATTATGAATAGGTCAGAGGAAGGGCACCATAGCTCATTTGGCTTGGATGACATGAAGCTCCATAAATGTCCAAAATGTGCCTCCATTGTTATGTGCAAAAAGTTGTTTGAGGCTGAAACATGCCTTGTGTTTAGACGTAAGCGTACAGAAATAAAGAACTTTCTGTGATGAATGAGACAATTTCTATCTTTCTTTGTTGCTAAGATGCTTTACTAGAATAGCACTATGTAGAATGACATAGAAGTTTTCATCCTTTGTGGTTCACATAGTGTTTAATTTTTTTCTTCATTTTTTCCAAGGACCCTTTAGTGGCCAAGGTCAGCGGTGGAAGAAAGAAAACGGTTTCTTTCAGCAGTATGCCATCAGAAAAGAAGGTGAGCAGTGCTGCAGATTGCCTTGCCTTCATGCAGGGTGGCTGTGAGCTAAAGAAGGTGCGACCCAACTCGCGCATCTACTCAAGATTCTACACTCTGGACTCTGAGCTGGCCTGTCTCCGTTGGGAACCCTCCAAGAAAGATGGTGACCGAGCTCGACTTGACATCTCTGCCATCCGTGAGGTCCGCACAGGGAAAAGCACAGAGACATTTCTCCACAATGGCCCATCAGATCACCTCGCTGAAGAAGCAGCCTTCTCCATCATTCACGGTGATGAGTATCAGTCCCTTGACCTGGTTGCACTCTCTGCCGATGTGGCCAACATCTGGGTGACAGGGTTGCGGTACCTGTTGTCTCACCCTGGTGCCATTGGTGGAGGGGATGGAGGGGTGGGAGAGGGCAGTATTGGGAGCAAGATGAGGTGGAACTGGTTGGCGGCAGAGTTTGCACTGGTTGATGAAGACGGACATGAAATTGTGTCTGAAGATACGGCAGTGGCCACCATCTGTAAACTCTGCCCTGGCATTAAGGAAGCAAAGGTAAGACATTCTCTTATAATTCAATTTATAAACCACAAAATCTTGCATTTCATGACCAAATGGGTTCAGAAAAAGCCAAACAGTACTGAATGCCTGAATCAAAAATGCATATACTGCAATGGTTTTTATGTAGGACAAATAAAATAAGAATCATGCTACTACAGCCAGAAATGAGAACAGGCAATATAATTGTTGTTCCAGAGCTTATCTCTCTGTATCATTACTTAGCTTGACTTGTTAGCCAGCCCTGCTGAGGTGCACAGCAATGGTTGGTTTATCGATTTGGCAGCTGTGACAGTAGTTTCATGCATGTGTGTTTGTGTGTGGACTGGACAGCTGGGGACAGGAGGAGGAAAGAAAAGCCACAGGGTCAAGTCTCCAAGTCTTTGTGACAGCAAGTGTGAGACATCTGCTTCATGTGTCTAGAGAGACAAGTAAAGGCAAAAAGGGCAAGCATTGAGGAGCTGACTATATAGACATGACTCACTTTATGCTAATCTTGAAAAATGCAGGACACCATCTAGGCCCTGTGTAGAGCTGCTGTCCCTGAATTTGTATGACTTGTGACATTTTGTCTCTCAAGATTCAAATTACTATCTGCCGCAAGCTGCTCATTTAATTTGCCTCTGGTCTGTGTAATAGTTTTTTTACTGTTATTGCTCATTAAAGGGGACGTCGGACGCCCATTTTCCACAAGAAAATCAAAACGGCTTGATAATTGAGATTGTTTAGGTTTTTGGGGATTAAAAAATAGGAGTGAATGGATTTTTATCATTGTAGGGTCTCCACACACTGCTAAGACATTTATATGCAAACACCAAAAAAAGTGAATTTTGCATCTAATGTCCCCATTAAGTTTCAAAGTTCTTTTCAAGAAAGAAAATCTACACCCCAGCATTTCTTATTCGAGAAACAAAACCTAAAAAACTGATGAGACGGGCTTAAATTATAAACAGATGATAATTAATGTAGACTGCCGAACTCTCAAGGCCTTGGTCATCAATAACCCTTGTCACCTGACAGTAGTCCTTATGTTCTTTTGTTTATCATTTAGTAGATACTTTAATATCCAAAGCAAGGCATTCCCCCAGGAACAAGTGCCTTAGTTGATTAAAGTGGTTTAATCCTCTTCAAATCACACTTTAACCCCTTAACTATCACCGTCCGAACGCTTGGTACTCTTTTTTGTTGTTGTCCTTTTTCTCTATCAAATCTTTTAGTAATCATCATGAATCAGATATCACTTGAAAGCTTAGAAGCCCAAGATTCATCCTGTGAAAACCATTTTGAAATCGGACATTGCGTTACCATGGAAATGGTACTTTAATATCTTTTGGCGGTCTCCTCCCCCTTGGCGGTGTCAAGTGTCATATTACAAAATGCATTACGCTCTTTTACAATCAAAACTTTTTATAATCTTGACTAAAAACATATAATTGGAAAGGTCTGAGTATCAGGATTCCATATTCTGTTTTGAGATAGAAGTAATATTGACAGAGAAATCTAGACATCTGTGACAGAGAATTTTTTTTTTTATTAAACATTATTCAAATACAAACACTTAAAGCATATTTTAACAATCATAAATCTGTTTTCTTTTCCGTGTTGAAACAGCATTTAAAGAAAACAATACAGAGAAGAAAAAATAATAATAATAAATAATAATAATAAAAAAGGGGTGAGGGTCTTAATCTAATAACATGTATAAGTCCAAAGCAGAAAGAAGTTTCAAAGCATTTCTGTCCATCATCCATGGAAGGGATTTTGCAAATAACTTCAAATCATTCTTCAATCCAGTGAAATGGACCTTTAAATACTTACATCTGTGGATAAAGTGTTTGCCTAACACAATCAGGTTATTTATTAAAAATTCTAAATTTTTATCATTTATAAACACTCCAACTTTAATTGAGGTCACATTCAAAGGATGCAGCGATATATCTTTAGATTGTATCCAACTTTGAAATGAAAGCCAAAATTCATATACAAATTCACACTGAAAGAAAATATGTTCTACTGTTTCAATGTCTTTCTCACAAAATCCACATGAATTATTTTCCCAATTAAAGCTCTCATGTAAAAAGCAATTGGATGGATAAATGTCGTTTAAGATTTTAAATGTCACTTCTTTGGCCTTGGGAAGAATTGGGTATGATAAATATCGCTTCCTTATTTTTCCCGCCTCATCCTCACTGAAGTCTTGCAGAACATATTTTCTTTTCAGTTGATTAGGATAATACTGCTTAGATAACACCTTTCTAATAAACTTATTTGAAAACTGTTTGCTATTTAAATTAATACCTTCAATACAATGTGATCTAATTTCTGATTGAGAGTTAGAGTACATTACAAACTGTTGAATCATTGTTATCAGGGGTGCTGGGATGGCCTTCATCACTCTATTGTATTCTCTAATTGGGCACTTGAAACTAAATTTATCACAAAAGTCATTGTAATACAACAAATTACCAAAATTATCCATCAAATGACTTACTGCCCATATACCTTTTTCCATCCAAGTACCTAAAAACAATGATTTCCTATTACTCAGAATATATCTGTTGTTCCACAAAGGTGTATTATGGTGTAAAGTTGTGTTTAAACATTAGGTTCCAGTACAGAAGAACTTGCTGGTGGAAATTAGATAATTTTACAGGTAATTTGTATAAATCATAGTCACAACGCAATAGAAACTCAATTCCACCCATCTTTTGAAAAATTGCATTCGGGATGCTAAACCATTTATCCTTCCAAATAAAATTGAAATTGATCTTGTTTATTAATTTAATCATGTTATCTGAAATTTCTAATGAAAAGGCAGGGTAAATAGCTCTTGATATACTCTCCATCTTGGATAGTAGAACCCTACTAAAAATTGTTATTTCCCTTTGTAACCAGGAATTCAATATTGCTTTACATTTATCAATATTTCTAAGAATGTTTTCTTTTTCCCTTACTACTTTGTGTCTGGTGACCGTGATGCCCAAATATTTGACTTCTGTTTTAACCTGTATATTCTCAATTAAGCGAGCCGGTTGATTATTCAAAGCAATAATTTCACATTTATTAATGTTCAATGTAACACCTGATGCTTTCGAGAATTGACTGATTGAATCTAACGCTGTGGAGATCTGCCTTTCATCTTTTA
>NW_015505388.1:1846873-1874821 GCF_001515645.1 Sinocyclocheilus grahami | reverse complement strand
ACAATTTTTTGTCTTTGCCATGTTTAGGAATAAGTATTATTATGCCTTGCTTCATGGTTGTCATTAATTCGTTCTTTGCAATACATTCTTGAATTGCCTTAAATAACAAACGTCTTCCAAATATATCTTTCCAAAAGAATCTATAAAATTCGGCTGTGAGCCCGTTGGTACCCGGGGATTTATTCAATGATAATCCCAAACTCACATCATCCAGTTCTTCAATTCTTAAATCTGACTCACAAAGTTCTTTAATTGAATCATCAATCTTGGGTATGAAGTCTTTAATACTATTTAGAAAATTTGAGGAATCTAGTTGGGAATATGCAGAAGTGTAGAGATTATTATAAAATGTGAAAACTGTCTTCTCAATAGTTTTATTATCCTTACACTCTGCTCCATTTATCAGTAAACTTGATATTGCCTTATTTTCCCGTCTTCTCTTCTCTAAATTGCTGAAGTACGAGGTGTTCTTTTCTCCTTGCTCGAGCCACTTTGCTTGCGATCTCACAATTGCACCTTAAGCTCTTTTGCAATACATATCGTCTAATTTGGACTGCAATATCAATAGTTTGTCTTTATCTTCACTGTTTAATACTGCCTTATCACAGTATTTACTAATTTCTTGGAACAGGTTACATTCTTCTCTTCTTTTTTCCAAGGCAATCTTCTTACTAAACTTTATGGAACTTTCTCTAATTCTGTATTTTACAAATTCCCATTTACTGCAAAGACTATTTATAGTCTCATTATTTTCAATTTCAATTATTATTTCTTTTATCTTTGTACAATATTCTTTATTTTTTAACAGACCAGAATTAAATTTCCAGTAACCTTTATTTTTCCTTATTCTATCAACTGGATTTAATTTAATTTCTACAATACAATGATCTGTTAGCGGGGCTTTGGAAATCAAGATGTCTGAGGCAAATTCTCTAAACGAGTAATCCACAAACCAGTAGTCAATCCTGGATTTACAGGTGTTATTAGGTTTAAGCCAGGAATATTGTTTTACTCCTGAATTTAAACTTCTCCAAATATCTATCAGGTGATTTTTATTCATAAATTCCCCTATTGTCTGGTTAAAGTGGTAGCTGTCAAATTTAGTGGGCCATCTGTCTTCCCATTCGTCAGGTGTCTGTTGAGCTCTGATAAAGTGTTTGCAATTTCTTCAAGCATTTGTTTATTTTGGGCAACAGTTCTATGACCATATACGTTAGTTAGTATGAAAAAACAACCATCAATTTTTAAAACCTCTGTGACAGAGCAATGCATTAAAAATTTAATAGAGTTTGGATGGCACCCGGTGGCTGTTTGTGGTATAACACCCTAAATAAAATCTCACAGGAACCTCAATTTTTTTCATATCAACTTCAAATTTGGAACATAACTTATTTAGACATAAGGCTTTAATTTTATACAAACTTTAGAGTAAAACCTGTTATGTAAAATATTTATTATATATAAAATAAAATAAAATTGATATAGTGCATTTTCTTTACAGTAAATTTAAACTACCATAACTTTTTGATACTTTAATTTGTTTTCAAAAAGATTTCTGCTGATTTTCTTCTTTAAAATGAGACCATACTTATGTCTGTATTCCAAAGGGTTCATAAATTACAACAATTTAAGTTTGGATAGTGCACCTGCATGCCTATTAAAAAAATGGGGGGTGACAGTTAAGGGGTTAAAATAACAAAGTTTGGGTTTCTATCTTAAAGTGTTATCAATAAAAGTGCTGACAATACAAAAATGTATACTAAAACACATTAATACAACTCTTTCTTTTTTTCTTTTTATCAGGTGCGATTGCGCTTTAAGGAGATTCAGCGGAGCAAAGAGAAGCTAACTTCTCATGTTACGCTGGAAGAATTCCAGGAAGCCTACTGCGAGTTGTGTACGCGACCTGATGTCTATTTCTTGCTAGTGCAACTCTCTAAAGACCGAGAGTGCCTTGATGCCCAGGACCTGCGTCTTTTCCTGGAAACTGAGCAAGGTCTGTCATTGGCCACCACTGAGGGCTGCTTGGAGCTTTTTTGCCGCTTTGAGCCCTCTGCAGCTGGGCGTGAGCGAGGTCTACTGGGCTTGGATGGATTTACACGCTACCTACAGTCAGCTGAGTGCCAGTTGTTAGACCCTGAGCACCAGAATGTGTGCCAGGACATGAAGATGCCCCTTTCTCATTATTTCATCAGTGCCTCCTACCGCTCCTACCTGCTGGATGACCAAGTGCATGGCCGGGCTGATCTTGGGGGTCTCATTCGAGCCCTGCAGATTGGCTGTCGGTGTCTGGAGCTAGGGGTTACCGATGGGCCAGAAGGGGAGCCACTATTGGGTGTAGACCATGGTACAGATGGAAAGCATCATCACCACCACCATCATCACCACCATCACCATCATGGTTCTATTACTCTGCGTAGTGCCCTGGAAGTAGTCAACAAGTATGCTTTTCTCACCTCTCAGTATCCTCTGCTGCTGTATCTATGCCAGCATTGCTCACCTTCCCAGCAACGTACTCTTGCACAACATCTAAAAAAGGTTTTTGGACCCAAGCTCTATACCCCTGAATCTCTTCCTGTCAGTCTGGGAGGTCGTGCAACCATTTTGCCCTCTCCAGAGCAGCTAAAGGGAAAGGTGCTTCTTGTCGGAAAGAAGCTGCCCCCAGAAGTGGAAGGTTCTGAAGGAGAGATATCTGAGGAGGATGAGGAGATTGGTGGCGGTGGTCCTCTGGCTGGAAGAAGGATGACTATCCCTGGGGAAGAAGAACTGGGGGTAGTCCTTGTTGTTCCCCCACCCCCACAGCCAAGGCGCCTCCGCTTGCGGCGTGAATTGTCCGATCTCATCGCAGTGGCTCGCACTGGAAGTCGCAACTTTTATGCTCACCGAACGAGTACACAGCCATCCCAGCAGCATTCTCCCCCCTCCACTCCTTCTACACCAGGTACACCTATGACCCTTGACCCCCCTTACTGGACCCTGTGCTCTCTTGGGGAAGGAGAGGCAGGACGGCTGGCCAGTGAGAGCCCAGAGGAGCTGGTGAACTTTACCAAGCGCAGTCTAACTCGTGTGCGGCCCAGCTCTGTAAGACTAGACTCTAGCAACCCAAACCCACAGGGCTACTGGAAAGGAGGTGTGCAACTGGTGGCACTCAACCAGCAGACGCCAGGTGCCATGCTAGACCTGACCCGTGGTCGTTTTATGCAGAACGGTGGGTGTGGGTATGTTCTTCGTCCAGCAGTAATGCGAGAGGAGGTTTCCTACTTTAGTGCCCAATCACAAGGCTGCGTGCCTGGTGTACCAGCACAAACACTCAGGGTGAAGGTCATTAGTGCCCATAGTCTACCCAAGCCACAAGGCTCTGGTGCCAAAGGTGAGGTCATCGACCCATATGTGGTGCTGGAGCTGCACGGAGTGCCTGCAGACTGCACAGAGCAGAGAACTCGCACTGCTGCCCAGAACCAGGATGATCCACTGTTTGATGAGACGTTTGAGTTCCAGGTGAGAGAGCGAGACTGCCATATCATGAATATAAATCTAATTGATTTCATATGTGATGTTGGAAGACTTTATTGAAACTAAAGCTGGCCTTTCCACTATCTCTGACATTTGCATATGGTTTTTGCATTTTGCTCCCTAGTGGCAGTTGCAGCGAACTTTCAGATTGGTTGTGAAGTAGCCATTAGGGCTTTTCATACCACAAGAACCTTTTCATAGTACCAGAACTAATTGTGGAACTACCCACTTTTTGCCGTTTTCGCACCACCGGAACTGGGTGCTTTTTTAGTACCGGACTGCCTTTTTCGAGAACCAAATTAGCTCCTACTCCGGAGCAGGGTCTAACCAGCACAACTGGTACTACCCGTGACGCAAGTAGACACTGATTGGCCAAATGCATACGAAAACGCCCTCACCCTCATTTAAAACGCTGTGTAAACATACTGTAAACATTGTGTCGACTTATTTCGCAAGTATGGAGAACAGCGATAGATGGACGGACGCTGAAGTGCAGGCACTTGTAACAAATGTAGCACTGCCAGTTTTTCATTGGAGATTCTTAGTCCTCCTTTCCGTTCTTTCAATCGCTTTATGTAGCCTATACGTCGACATTTCTTGTCCATTATTGTGAAACCTGTGAGACAACAAAAACACAGCTCCGATCACAGCGTCCTCCATCCTTCTGTTGTGGCACAAAATGACGTCACTGTCTGTCGACCGGCTTACGTACACTGTCGGTGCGAATACAACCCTTTAAATGGTACTGGTAAATTGTTCGCGCAAAATTGTCCCAGTACTTTAGTACTGTACATTTAGTTCTAGAACTAAAGCGGTGCGAAAGGCCCTATTGTCCTCTACCCTTTTACCATGGTAAAATGAATGAACAATGAATGTACACACACAAAACAAATGATCGGCAGAACATCTGAAAGAAAAACATTTTCTAGGTCTACTCAATGTAAATAATTATTCAACAAATATAAAATCATTATTTTGGAGATAATTTATAATAAAAGCTGATATAAAACTTGAGATTAAGCGTTGAGACATTAGATGTTTTACATGACACAGGTTTTTGACCCTGTGTTCTGTGGTGTGGTCAGTGACGTGCAAGGTTATTTTAAGCTTCTCTTGTGTGTATCAGTCTTGAGGGCAGTGTCCATTCTCATGTGTCTTAATCAGAATGCTGCAACCCATGAAGCAGCTACTTTGCCATGTCTCACACAAGGGGTCAAGCCCTGAATGATTTTAATCTAGCCCCGAATGTTTTGTCCTTCAATCCCAGGAATTTTACCAAGGAGTTCAGAGGAAATGTGAGAAAATGAGAAATTAAGTAAATGTTGATCGTTTTAGTTGGCCACTGTCGCTGTTTACAGTAAGCAATTTTGACTGACATCTCTCTCCACTCACTCACTCACTCACTCACTCACTCACTCACTCACTCACTCTCTCATTCACCAAGTGACTTAATCCTAAACGATTTTACAGCCCTTGAGCGTGACAACAATAAAAAAAAAATGGTCAGAAAACAACGGTCAGTGTAGCACAGAGTGGACGACAGATCAAGGCAATGGCGACTCAAAAAAAAAGAATCAATAACAGAGAAAGGTACCTTTTAGCTTTTTCAAATTATCCATACAAAACACACACTCATATTCAAATAATAATATATTCTACAAACATAAACTCGTATATTGAAAAACATCTCAAATTAAATTTTACCCTCTGGTCCTGTTCACGTATGGGTCACAATTACACTGTTAGCTGGTCAAACCAGACCAAAAACGAAGTGGAATAAAGCAGGGGTTTTCAAAGTGTGGTGGCGCAAGAGCATGAGAGGGGAGACGTGCAGTCTGTGTGATAAAAAAGAGAAACATTTATGAATTAATGGTATAAATTAATTATTTCCCTATGTCATTGTAGTGACAGCGAGGAGGATTACTTGTCTGTGAAAAGACAGAAATCACAGTCTGAGTGCAAATATGCACATACTGTATGCTTCTGAACCCATTCGGTGGTCGGCCCATACAACGACTGGCTGGTGCAATCCGAGATTTGTGGTTGCTCTCTCTCCCCATACAAACACGAGAAGCACCCTGAAGCAGTTTACGTGCATTGTTATGCCCATGAACTGAATTTGGTGCTTTGTCACACTTGTAGGGCTTTACCAGAGGCAGATTACTTTTTTGAAACATTAGGGAATGTGTATTCCTTCTTTAGTGCATCAATGGTCAATCATCAAGCATTTCATGACACACAGAAACAACTAGGTTTAGAGAACAGTGAATTTGTCCAGCTCTCTAAAACTAGATGGGAATGCCAGCTCAACTCAGTCAAAGCTGTGCTTGAAAATCTGACTGCTTTGTTAAGATGCCTGGAAAAAGTTGCTACACCCATAGCAATTGGGCTGCTGTCAAGACTGTCCAGGTTTTCTAGTGTGTACATGCTTTGTAATGTTCAAGAGTTTGCTATCTGCTACAGAGGGGCTCCATAAGTATCTCCAGAAAGAATCTGTGGACCTGGCACAAGCAACACTCTACAAAGATGCTGTTCTTGAAACACTGACCTTAATGCGGAGCAGTGAAGAAACAGCAGAACAGCTCTACAAGGAGACAAAAGTAATTTGCGAGTCCAATAACATCTCAGAGATCCTGTCTGGTCCCCGCCGTAAGCAGAGGCGGATGAATAATTACGCAGTGGATTCCACTTTGAGCACAAGGGCTCCATGTGATACTGGCAACCAACTTAAACATCATCTTTTGTAACCATGTCTTGACCGCATGATAAGTAAGCTGAGCAACAGATTTTCTGGTGTTGGGGAAAAGCTCATGAAGGGCATTCAAGCTTGCAATCCAGCAGCTGATGACTTTCTTACTGAGGAATCTCTAAACCTCATTGCAGCACATTACAAAATCCAACTTTGTAAAGAGGAAATTCTGGTAGCGAAACAGTTCCTGGCAAAAAAGAAGAAAGAGGGTGCTGTCTCTGACATGGCCAGTGCTTACAAACTTCTTGATCCCGACATGTTTCCTACCCTGAGCTTGGTTTTTCAAGCAGCTCTTACAATACCGGTCAGCCGTTCCAGCTGTGAGCGGTCATTTAGTGCATTGCGTCGTCTACATACATGGCTTAGGCGAACAATGGGCCAGAAGAGACTCAACCATTTGGCTGTTCTGTCAATTGAAAAAGGAATTCTCAGCACTATAAATACTAGCATGGTAATTGACCGTTTTGCTCAAGTCAAGTCTCGGAGATACTCTCTGATGATTCCACCCTCAAAGAAATAGAGAACACAGAAAGATAGATTGTAAAGAAGGATAAAAAAGTCACCAAGAGCATGAAGTAGACAAGATACAAGCAGCAAGACAGAAGAGAGTTATGAGAGATGAGAGAACAATCAGAGAAGGGAGGAGAGGCTATAAAAAGAAAGAAAGAATGAGACAGTAGTGCTAGCATAAATGAGAAATGAAATAAAAGGTGCAAGTATAATATAGATGATTGTAAAATAATAATAAAAAAATGTACATGGCACTGTTTCACACACAAGCTGTAAAAGAGAACATTGTGTGGAGTACCTGTGTGAGAGAGAAAAAGTAATGAATTTAATGAGCACCTTTTTAGTAACAAGACAGGAAAAAGATGGGACTGAATGAAATTGTATAAAGTTGCATATTATCTTTGTTAATTTGTGTTTATTATTAAACTATTACATAAAAAGGTTCTTGCAAAACATGCAAGTTTTTCTTGCTTACCCCTCCCCCCTAATTAGCCCCTGATGTTTTGGCCTCAGCCCCAGATGTTTTAAAATCCTAGAAACGCCCCTGTCTCACACTGATTACCTGCTACATGCAATATTAACACAATTCCAACTGAGCTCAGCTATGGCCTATCATACATCCTAACACACATACTCATTGACCTCCCTTAGCAAGGTGACAAACTAACATACGTTAACATGTTATATTTTGCAACCGTTAGGTGACAACACCACTGACAGGCTTGTGTTTCTGTAACAAAAATATTATTGGCACTGCCTGGGCTAAGCATTCACAGATTTCAGAGGACAACAAAATGGCTGAAAGCGAATTCTGCTGTTAGTGCTTATTTTAGACAGAATCTTGAGTTTTGTTTTGAAAGTTTTGAATGCTTTTTGGAGGCATGTAGATTTTCTCTCTGTATGGTTAGACATAAACATATCCTGATAGAATACAGCAAGTTTATGAAAGGTGAGCTCTCATTGGTTGCTCCATTTGCTTTCATTTCTTGCATTAACCTGAGCTGGCAACTATAACAGAAATGTCACATACATAAATAATATGAATGTATAGAGTACTGACCTGTGATCCACAACCAGAATGAGGTTAATGGATGTAGGCTGTCCTCATGGATGCACTTGGATGACGCAAGTGTGTGCAACTTAACACAACTCTTCTTAGATCTGTAATTAGGAAAGATCTACATCCAAAATTAATGGCCTGCTAACACTAATGCTCTTGCCCTGGATTGTAGTTCAAACCTACAGTCTAGATAACTCATTACACTGCTCTGTAAGTGGGTGCCAGTTTCTTCCAGCATTTTATTTTTTAAATGATGTGACCTTTCTTTTAGCAGGGCCTAATTACGATTGCATGGCAATTTTAGACCGCTTTAATTATGAGATGCAGATTAAGGTAGTTTCTTGGTGCAGGAGAGGGGTTGTTTTACCTGTGATTTCCAGTGAAACGAAGTGGACACAAACATGCAGCTCTCTGGGTGTGAAGCAAGACTGCTGAAACCAATCCGTACATTTTTACAACGTTCATCTGAGGAGAGTTAGTGTGTGTTTTGAGGAAATTGTCTTGCTAGCAATTTTTGAAGGTTAAAAAATATATTTTTGTCAAGAATACTAGTTTCTGTCAACAAGCAGAGAGATGTTCAAGCACTCACTAAACACACTATTGTCATGTATTGAACCAGAATCCATTAGTAGAGCTATTATCTGTAAGTTTCTTAAAAAAAACAGTGAGTACCATCATGACATCTCCCTGCTTCTGTTTGCTTGTTGTCCCTTTTTGGTTACGTTAAAAATCCTTGGTAAAGCTAGAAAACAACAATAGTGTTTCAATATGAATCTCCAGACACTGTACTTCCATGTTTAGTATAAAGGTAGATATGTGGCTTTTGGATTGGTTTCTTCATCATACACATATTGTATTGCAAGTAGACAGTGATAAAAATTGTGGGTGAGCCTTGATCTTAGCGCTTTTAAATTTAAATCCCTGCTATTGTAATTTAAACCAAAGACTGTGCCATATGGTTATTTGAAGAGGAGGTTTTGAGAAGGATCCAGTGAAATCACAAATATATCTCTCACGCACTTATTTTGTCCTTTGGGATTGTGCCTCTTGTTGTTTGCATTTGTTTGACTCTTGTTGCTTGGAGCTCAAGGACGTCATGCAATTATAAGTCATGGGAGGGGTACACCTATCAGAGTCCCACTAACACACACACACACAGGAGCAGATTCACATCCCCTGGTGGGATCTGATAGAATGCTTTTGCATCTTTTCCTGTGGCCTTTTTCACTAAACAGATAAGTAACAAGTCAAATCATACTTATTTGTGTAGAACTTTTCACAATTTGCATTGTAAGCAGCTTTACAGAAAATCATGATGTTTGATAAAAAATTAATAACTTAATGTCCAATACTCGCATTTAACAGATTAGAGCTGCGTGATAATATATTAATACACTTGCTTTTTGCAACAATACTAGCAATTCAGCCGTTTGGATTTGCTTTATATCTTTTTTTATAAAATGGTCTTTATATGACTCTGTAGGGTATACATGTATTTGTTATATACCTAGATGTGTGTACTGTACTGTAATTATTTAAGTACTATTGTATTTACAGTATTTATGTGGTACTCTTAGATTATTAGAACAACATGCTGCCATGGCCTTAACATGGTATTACCATGATACATGTACAAAATCATGGTAATATCATAGTACAATTTTGTCTGTGGAGTTCATTAAATTTGTTCATGTGTACAAATGTATGCAATTTCAGAAGCAGGTTCTCTGAGATGCTGCACACCTGTCTTGAACTATTTTCTCTTGCATAAGTTGTGTCCGGGCGTCTGTGTGGGTGTCTGCTGCCAGCTGAGGCATTTTATCTTTGTTGTTTGTGTTTTCCTGCCAGACTTTCTCTCCGTTTTTCCTTTTCTTAGTACGAATATGCATATTCAGTGTGACATAACTGTTTTGTGTCTCACTTGCTTTGTGTGTGTATTGGTGCATGCTCATGACTGTGTACGTATATATCCATGCATATCACTACATATCATGAATATGTATGTAGTGATATGCATGGATACACCTCGATAACAGTATGTTTTCTTTTGTTCAAATTAGTATTTTAAGTGATATTAAGCTCAGGTGGCATTGTTCCTGTTTTTCTGACACAAAGGAAGCAGTGAAATACATACTTCATGTTATTTTCAATGTATCTTTTACTATGTGACTGTGCTTGTTAGTTATGTGAACCTCTAACAATAGTTACACAGTCATCTTTGTAAGTTGTTTCAACCTGTAACAATCCCTCAGTTATTCATGTTGTGCAAGATGTATGATTTTGTTGAATTGTGTCCTTGCTTATTAATGTGTGTTTTTCCTACATAGCCAGATGATCAGATGATTGTGTGTGCATGCAAAATATTTCCATATTTAAATAGATGAGACTGTGGAAATGCAGTTTATGCAAATTATCATGTATTTACCATATTCTGCGGTGTTACAGTGACACGTTGGCTCAGTGGTCTGCACTACATTTTGCATGCTTCATATTTCAGAATGTCTGCTCATGTGTCAAGTGTCTGTTTACACACCCTAGATATTTAATTCTCCTTACAGCTGCATCTGTAGAATGTTGCACACCTGAAGAGGCCAAAAATACATGTACTGTTTTCTCTTTTCAGGTGAACATGCCTGAACTAGCCCTGCTGCGTTTCGTAGTTCTGGATGATGATTATATAGGTGATGACTTCATTGGCCAGTACACCATCGCTTTTGAGTGTCTACAGCCTGGTTATCGCAATGTGCCCCTGCTGGGCCTCGCTGGAGACCCTTTGCCCCATGCCAGCCTGTTTGTATACATCGCCATCACTAACCGCAGAGGTGGGGGAAAGACCCAGAGAAGGGGTCTGTCCGTCAGGAGAGGAGTGCGGCGTGGACGAGAGTACGTCACTCTACGTAACACGGGAATCAAAGTGCTGGATGACACTTTCCGCCCAGCCAGCGGACCTCTGCGAGAAGCTACAGACCTGCGAGAGGATGCACTGGTAAGGGAGGTGGTGCGTGTTCAGACAACAGTAATACTAGCAATTTGACTTCTTCACTACTTGGCAGCTAAAACACCCTGCTGAAAAGACCAGCTTACACAAGTTGAAATTTGCATTCTGGTTCAGGTTAGTTTATGTAGATTAGTGCGGTTTGGTGCTGGTCAGCCAGCATGGTTTTTCCATATTATGCTGTGTGATCAAGAAAATCTTGATCTTTAAAAAAAAAATTGGCTTTCATGTACATCTCAACAATGATCGGCATTTATAGATAGAGCACATCACATTTGGTCAACACTGAAGCTGAAATGACACCTTTATGAGCTTTTTGGTTTTAATCTTTGGTTTAAATCTTAAGTTTTGGTTACCTGTACTTTCAGTGTTGGGACTGAAACCTTTTACTTTTCGTTAAAAATGTCATAATTTGTGTTTCGAAGAATAACCAAAGTCTAATGGGTTTGAAAAGTCATGAGGATGAGTAAATAATTTTTAAAAAATGAACTATAGACCTTAATCCGGTCAGGCGCCATATTGAATTTAACGCAGATAAAACCGACGCTGTGAGGGATAGACTTACAGTTTTACAATGGCACACTCTTTATAAAGTTTTTTGACTGCTGAAAGTTTTTTAGAAAGAAGTTTCATCAGCTGACCTATTGGTAAGTTGTTAAATAACAATACGGCCCTTTGGATGCATTGTACTACTATCCGTCACAGCATTGTTGTCAATTCTGTCAAAGATTTTATATGGAGCTACCCTGACTAATGTCTATCCTTTTAAGCTTGGGGTTGTGCCGGGGACAAGCATCCTGATAAGTTTTCAAAAGTTTTCAATGCTCTAAATAGAGACCTATAATCTAAAGTAGGGCTGCACGATAAATCGAATGCGATATTTACACATGGGTGCAGCATTAACTACACAGAGCTGTTGTTCACTGACAAGCTGCGCAAAACCACTATCATATTTTATTTATTTATTCATATATTTTATTGTATTTCTAAATATTTTATTTTATATTCTTTAATGCTCTATGTGTGCGGCTTTAAAATGTTTACTAATGTGCTACTTTTTAAATGGATATTTGTGGTTGGATGAGGCCACGTTAGTGACAGGGTAGCACTGATCCATCCAGATTGACGGCTGGCTCTCCCAGTCAGAGCTGTCTAAATGTAATGGTTTAGAAATAGTGAACAAAACAATTAAGTTGCTTTTTGTCAGTGCTCTTAGTGCTGTTCAGTGGGTCGTGCAGATAATTGGTGTTGTTTGTAAATGTCTCTCACTAATAACATGGCCATGTCAGACACTGAAAACAGATATTATAGTGAGACATTAAGTTGAGGAATATATTTGTTTTCTTTTCATTAAACATTTGTTTGCTCACAGTGTACACAAGTAATAGCTTTACATCCTAAATCCACTCACCTGAAGATTTCTGACCTCACTAATTGTTGCAGTCATTTGATACAGATTCTGAGCCTTTTAATAATCAGCTGACATGAAATTGCAAGTCTCAGATCTGAACATGTAAAAACCAGACACCTCCTCTCTGGAGTATGGCCATCCATTGCGAAAGCAAAGTTCAGTTCACATGCCTTTTCTGGGGTTTAACTTATCTAAATTATGTAAACATACACATTTCTAGCATTACCATGTGTTGATCTGAATTTTCAAGCAAGCTCAAGAAATTAAACCAAGCAAAATAAAAATTAATAAATAAAACAAACAAAAAAACAACACCGCCACAGTTCTGCTGACCCTGACTCTGGAAAGTCAAGGTATGATTTATGGGTGACTGTAAGGGGAGGTAGGATGGAGGGTAGAGTATCTGTGGGGTCAGGTGACAGGGCCAGGATCAGATGCAACCGCAGTGTGTTGTGTGTTGAGGAAGAGGAGCTACTCCACATCCATAATTACTGTGTTTACAAAACCTGCTGATCTCAGAGGTAAACACACAACCAGACAGTGGCCCCAAAAACTATTTGAACCATTGCTTTAGTCTTACCTTTGCAATTACTGAAAACCATCTGTTCTTTTGGTAATTTTAGTAGAATTATGAATCTGTTGCCTCACACACCACAGGTATGTATTTCTTGCTTTGTTATTCAGAACATAACAGACTTGTTTGTGTGATATATTTAGCCCAAAGGCATACTTATCTTTCTTTAAAAGCCGCTTGGTTTGGTATTTTCTTATCTGTGTGTCCAAATATTTTATGGAGCCACTTTACATACACACATACACTTTGTCCTTTCATTTCCATTCCTTTTTCTTGTATAATATATCAGAGCCACCACAATGTCCACTTTATTCACAGCACACCCTATGGACTTCTTTCTCATATAAATAAACAGATATACAGGCTAATCACCCACATGAAGCCCCCTGAACACACACATACATCTCCGAATGGCTTTGTTAATCATGGTTGTGGGTGTGTGATTCTGTCAGGTAGAAAATAGAAACGAGCTCTCTATCTGCCACAATTTAATGAAGGGAAATGTATGATAAAAAGCTGAAATGTGATTAGACTCTAAGCTGAGGCCTTTGACAGTCATGCGGACATAGAAAACAGTTAAATTGCACAGGTTTATCTGTCTGTATAAAGGAAAGAAGTCATTATTTTGGCTGTGCCTCGTGAGAGTAGCTTTGCCTATTACAATCAGTGTCAAACAATATAAATGCCACCATTTTTCAAGTTTTCAGACTCTTAGCTGTCTTGTCTTCTATTAGAGATCTTGCAGTTGTGGTCGTATACTTTGAGTACTCTGTACTCTACTATTCAAAAGTTTGGGGTCCATTTTTTTTTAGAATATTAAAAGAAAATAAATTTAGCAAGGTTACATAAAATTGATGAAAAGTATATAATATGTAATGTTACAATCTCAAATAAATGCTGTTCTTTTGAACTTTCTATCTTTTAAAGAATTCTGAAAAAAAAAGTATTCCACAAAAATGTCAACAAAAATATGATCAATGTTGCTGCTTAATTAAGAAATATTTATTGAGCCTTAAAGGGGGTCATATGATGCGATTTCAATTTTTCCTTTCTCTTTGGAGTGTTACAAGCTTTTGGTGCATAAAGAAGATCTGTAAAGTTGCAAAGACTAAAGTCTCAAATCCAAAGAGATATTCTTTATAAAAGTTCAGAGTCAGCCACACCTACTTAAAACGGCTCGTTCTCACACGCCCCCACATATCTACGTCATTATGTGGGAAGATTTGCATAACGCCGCCCAAATGTTCATGCAACGAAAGAAGGCATAACTTTTATTCTCACTGTAGTATTGTTGACACTGCAGCCATGTCCTGAAGACGCTGTGTGCTTCATTGTGAAAGCGATACTACTTTGTTTGGTCTTCCAAAAGAGGACGATATCCGCTTCGTCATGCCTAGAGCTGATCTGTGCTGGTCGCTGAGGGAATACATCAACTTTCACCATGGACAAAGTCCGTCACATGTGGTTGCCGCTCATTCGTCGCATCTGCCGGGCGCGCCGTTCTCGACCCCGCCGCCTGAGCTCACTCTATCCCGACCTCAGCGCACGCTAAGCCGGGGCTTCAGCTCACGCTAGCCCGGCCTCAGCTCACTCTATCCCGGCCTCAGCGCACGCTAAGCCGGGGCTTCCCCTCACGCTAGGCCGCTGTGTTTTTCGTTGTGAAAGCGAAACTACTTTGTTTGGTCTTCCAAAAGAGGATACGACTACAAATCAGTGGTTAAGTTGCATTTACAACAATCCAAATATCCAGATGTGTGCAGCACATTTTATGGAAGACTGTTTACTGATCCTGGGAGAGTAACGTTTGACTACAATGCCGGCAGTTCTGACTCACGTAAGTACGTTTTCATTTAAAGGATTTGCCACTGATGATTCAAACGTGAGTTTTGGGCAGTAGAGTAGCACTTGCTGTTTGTCATTTCTCCGATCACAAATGCAGACAGAGTTTTATGTTTACGCGGCGCGATGCAATGCAACGCAACGCGTAAAAAGACAGTATAAGTCATAATCTGTAATTATGCCCCCACTGGATGCAACAAATGCCTCGTTTGTAATGGGTTTTAATGTTTTTGTCTCGTCGCTCCGTATGTGAGGGGCGTAACATTTCCGTCACGGGCTTGAGGTATTCGGCCAATCACAAAGCATTGGATAGCTGGCCAATCACAGCACACCTCGCTTTTCAGACCAATGAGCTTTGTAAAAATCGACGCGTTTCAGAAAGGCGGGGCATAGAGGAGAAACAATAATGTACAGTATGTGGAAAATAATGTGTTTTTTGAACCGCATAAACACATTTTATTACACCAAATACACCAAATAGTGTTATTTTTAGCAGCATCATATGACTCCTTTAAATCAGCATATTGGAAGGATCATGTGCCTCTGAAAACTGGAGTAATGGCTGTTGAAAATTCAGCTTTTCCATCTTGGGAATAAATTACATTTTAAAATATATTGGAAGAACATTATTTTAAATTGTAATAAAATTTCACAATATTTGTTTTACTGTATTTTTATCAAATAAGTAAAATGAGCATAAGAGCATAAAATCTTTTGGAAAAGTGCAGATTTCACGTTTCTTTTCTCTTTGTTAACATTCAATTTTTTGTGCTTACCAAATTGTTACTTACCTTTATCTCTTAGGCTTACTGAAGTATTTGTGTTAACCAAGTGTGTGCCTGTGTGTTAACGTTTTCTCTTTAGTGTGCCACAGTGGCTTTTAAAGAGCAGTGTGGGCTCCCCCCGACGGCCACACTGAAGCAGTGCATCCAGAGCTTGGCCACGAGGCTGCAGAGTCCAGATGGGCCCCCAAGTGCCACACTCACTCTGAAGGAAGGTTACCCATGCCTGGAACCTTTGGGCAACTTGACTGACGCCACTCGTAAACTGCTAAATGGTTATGACACGGTAAGAGATGCCTATTTATGTAGGCCATTTTAATGTTACTCATCATTGCCATGTTTTTCTGTCGGGCTGTTGGTGGTTCAGTTTCATAGACCATAATAGGCCAACTTTATGCTTATGCTGAATTTCTGAGGCATCATTAATGTACAGATTTCCTTTTCCTAAATGATAAGCTAGAGAGACCTTTCTCTTTATGTGAACAAAGCAATTCTTAAAACATTTACAGCTGCAAATATAAACAATATCATATTGATATGTAATATTAATATCTTACTATATCAGTCAGCTATCCTCTCCTCTGCATTACCTGCCTTTACAATGGCATTTGTCTTTTTAGCCATCCCACATTAAACATGGAAATACAGTGTGTGGGAGTAAGAACAGGCACATCGGAGTCAGTGAGACATCTGAGGCTTTAGTCACCATCCTCCTCCTCTCCTTTTGTAGGGTCCCTCTTTCCCGGTCTCTCCCTGTGGGTTGACTCTGGATCCTGTTGTGTGTTTGAGTCCCAGAGAGTCAGACTGCACTGACTGGCAGGACTACATTTTATAAATATCTTCACTGTGAGAGAGGGCAGCAAGGGTCTACTCACAATTGTATTGCTTAAAGATCTCTTTTTTATAGTTCATAATAGAGTTCTCAGTTGTTTGAGTTTACAATAGTTTACATACAGTAAAAGTATAGAGCTATAAAATTAATGTATAATTTAGCTTGGATAAGTCATAGAAGAATTTAATGCAAAATTAGAAGCAGTCTCTCATTCTTGAAGAGACTTGTGAGGTCACAAGAGTCATTTTTGGAGAAAATTAGTCCTTTGGGTTCACGTTTTGGCCATATTCATAAACTGTGTGTGTGTGTGCGCTCGTGTGCGTGTGTGTGAACAATACCATTGACTAATTTGGGATTGATTAAATGTTTTCATGTTTTTGAAAGAAGTCTCTTATGCCCATCAAAGCTGCATTTATGTTTTAATGCAGTAAAACAGTAATATTATAAAGTATAATTACATTTTAAAATAACTGCTTACTTTTTAAATATATTTTTTAATGTAATTTATTCCTGTAGTGGCAAAGCTGAATTTTCAGCAGCCATTAATCCAGTCTTTAGTGTCACATGATCCTTCAGAAATCATTATAATATGCTGATTTGGTCTCAAGAAACATTTATTATGATCAATGTTGAAAAAAGTTGTGCAACTCAATGCTTTTTTTGTCTTTTTTAGATTATGGCATGTATTTGAAATAGCAACCTTTTGTAACATTGTAAATGTCTTTACTGTCACTTTTGGTCAATGCAATGCATCCTTGCTGAATGAAAGTATTAATTTCTTTTTTTTCTTATTTCAAATTTTTTTTTAATTAAAATATATGAGCAGAACATAAAATAGTACCTGTCTGCATCCTTCTTCAGATGATTTCTGCCAACAAACAGCTGATAGAAAATGCAGATGGAGTGCATGAGAGAATTGCACAAGTGCAAAAGGAAGGTGAGTGGAGGATGAATCATCTTTGTATTTTCTTTCCACCCGAATTATGTTTCAGTCAGGCCCCAGAGGATGTGTGAAAATCTTGAGAAACAATTCACAGATTTCTCAAATTTGCATTCAAAGTATATCCTGTCATCCACAACACACACAGTCCCCATCAACACTTTGAAACATTGCCTTTTATCTCGAAGAGTGCTGAAATACCTTCACGGAGTTATTTTGAAATGATATACAGTATCCAGTGTTGATGAGGTACTTAAACTAGTGATGCTAATAATTAAATTTTCTAGTATTATGACAGCAGAGCCAATGCTAATGTATGGGGTTCACTGGTCCTGTTTATTGAGTGGCGGCTCCCTTAGTGAAATCACAGTGGGCCCCCCCCACCACTAGCTGGGGGTCCCTAGAAACGTCACACAACTTTCACCCCACTAGCAATGGCTTTGTTTGTGTAGCTTTTCCAGTAACAAGCTACAAGCTTTTTTCTAAAGCTTATTTGTTTTTGTAGTACGACAAACCACAATACCAATGTTATGTGATATTGTATTGGACGTGCAGCTTTTTAACCTAGTTATTTGATGCAGTATTCAAATAATGTAGCTTTGGGATGTCTGATTCGTTTTAGTGACTCTTTTCATTCTGGTGTTATGTAAATAAATGATTCATCTTTTTAAAAAAAAATCATTACCATTCCTTGCATGGAGTTACTACTTTTAGTAGCTTGTACTGTAGCCACAGTAACTACTTTTTCAAAAGAGTAGATTGACTATAGATGAACTACTTAATTATGATTAGTTAGTTAATTATGATTAATTAGTTAACTGCTTTAGCTCAGACAAGTTATTAGACAAGTTACGGTTTTACCGTGGTAACCATGGTTTCTGCCAAAATACTGCAGTTATACAGTTATTGTTACTACTGTAAAACCTTAAGAAATGGATCTGACAAAAACGAAGAAAAATCATCAGAAGAAAGATGCAGACAGCAGTTACATTATGTGAAAGTAAATGCTTTCTACACATACTAGAATATCTTCACCCTCTGTTCCTAGCCTGACAGATATTATTTGCCCCCAATTACAAAAATCCGAGACACTTAGTTCAAAATACTGTTTTTATGTCCTTATGAGGATATATTGATGAAATGAGAGCGAGCGAGTAGTCAACACAGCAGATTAGGAATGAAAGGGCAGCTTACAGAGGCCATGCCAAGATTCATCACAGGAAGCACAATATTATCAAACCAGAGGATGAATGGGTACATATCAACCATAATTTGGCAGCTCAGTTCCTGCAGAAGCATATTTGCACCATTAATGGCATTTTGAAAATCTCAAGCCAGAAAAAAAAGAAGAAAATTATACACGTTATGCATGTGTTTGTTTTCTATTATATGTCCTCTTAGGAATGGTGTTTCATGAAGATCTGCCCAGGTTGGTAGAAAAGGAAAATCTGAAAGGCCGTAAACAGAGTAAAGCTGTGGAAAGTTTTGCTTGGAACATCACTGTGCAGAAGGTAAATAGCGTGACCTTCTCTTTCCCTCCCTCAAACAGCCTTGAATTTTTGGATAATGTTTTCACTCTGGTTTTAGACGAAAGGGAGAAGGGCTTCTGTTGTTTTGAAATTCTATCTTCCAAATGGAAGTCATTTGACCTTATAAATACAGCGTGTGCGGTGGACTTTTGAAATGAGCAGGTCCTTTCTCTGGGTTTGGGTGCTTTTAGTTGATTGGAAATACATGTTTCAGTTCCATTTGATGTTTACGCAGTTTATGGGTTAAATGATTATGCAACAGCATTTACCTTGGGACTACAAACAAAAGACATTAAAAGCTATGAAAATCCAAGTCTCTTTGGCTAGTATTAATAGTCACTGTATTTTTAGAGCTTTAGTCAATAAATCTTCTATATCCTTTAAAAAAGGACATACTTTTTAATTAATTCGTTTTCGCCACTGAGGTCCACTAATAAAATATTTTTGTCTAAAAATATTTTTGTGTTCATGACCATTTCCCAACAGACAAATTTTTGCTTCTGTGACTTGTATATGAAATACTGTGCTGTTCTTTCAGGTTTAAAGTCGTCATAAAAGTAGCGACAGATCTTTTTTTATCTGTATTGTGAAATACATCCAAGTGTAACAGATTATTGGAAAAGAAAAAATGTAGGGCAGGGATCGGTTTATATTCAGATTGAGTTATAACATTTTAAATCAAATTTAAGGTAAAAAAAAATAATAAAATGTATGAAAATAAGATTTATGAAATAGGGTGGTTTATTGGTTTAGTGAATGATTGAGTAACTGACTCACAAAGACAGTCACTTGTTTCATTCCTGAATGAATCAGTGCTTTTAAACAAATCGGTTTGAATGAATTATTCAGTGATTCAATGATTCACTCATAAAGACAGTCACTTGTCACCACCTGTAACCCGCATAAAGAGTCACTGAAAAATCCCCACCGCTAATGCACAGACTGTGAGCCTGTCTGGAACAGCCAGTCAAATTCATACACCAGAAATAACTGATGTGTAACATAATAACAAACCCGGTTCATGTGATTCGTGTCTCTCTTTTTTTAGGGTCAGTGCGACCTCCTGCGAAGTGCTAAGATAGATGCTTTGGATACGTTGAGGCAGCTGGCATTGGCCTGTGAGGCGTCCGGCCTGATCTTGACCTCTGACGGTCACTACACCCCTCACGGCCTGTCCTCCAGACGGGGCAGTAGCCATGGCAATGGTCGCAGCTGAGCCCCAGAGACACACGTAGGCATTGAGAGCGCATTTATTCATAGGTGAATGAATGGCTGAATGTTGGACAGACAGAAAGACAGATGTATAGGTGTCTCAGATGAACAGATGCTAGTAGGGGCATTTGTCCTTTTTTGAAGTGGGTGCTTGATTTTAGCACAGCATTGACCAGATGTTATTTGAGGGCAGAATAATGAATGTTCTTATCAAGACCTACTGAATGAAGGATGTAAAAGGAATTAAAGCGAATTCCTCAGCGATATAAAATGACTCATGTCAACAATGTAGAAAGCATGCCTGCAATATTTAAGAGGACTTTAATGTTGAACTCCTTGTAGTTCACAGGCTAGAAATGTTCTTTCGAGCAGAAAAAAAAGTATAAATCTAAAACTGCAACTAATGTCGAATACAGAAGACTCATTAGTCTTTCCCCTAGTTCATGACTAAATCACCAAAGTGTGAAGTTTGTTTACTCAGGTTAGCACATCTCAGAAATAATTTTAGAGGGTCTGCATCATCTTCAGGGCTGTATCTCCCTCTCTGCTGTCACTCAAGCTGATTGACAGGTGATGCCCACCAGCAGGACAGCAGCATTTCTGCCTCTAAGCCCTATCCAGTCTAAAGTGTACGGGATATAACTGGTGCTTCTCCGTTGAAGGGAACCATATCCTTATCTTCCGTCTTCACCAGTGATATGGATCGTCTTGAGCTCATTAACAATGCAGAATGAACTCAAGAAGGTTTTGTTAAAATATTGTTCAGTACACCCTAACAGTGTTAACTGAGCCGGTTACTCAATGGGAGGACAAGTACTGATTACGCCACATATCCATGTAATGCATATGGAGTTCAGCACCTGGGATTGGAACAATGTTACTAAATGATGAATTACAGTTTGGGTGAAAAGTGACTTTATTTCTAACATACATTCCTTGGCTTGATTGGATGAAGGCTTCTGATGAGTCTGCTGGCATGCTCATCATCACATTAAAAAATAAAAATAAAAAAAACCTTTTTGTCATAAAGACAAAAATGCTACTAAACATGGCAAGAATTGCTGCCGGATGTTTGATTTAAAAAAACAACTAACTGTTATAAACAGCTTTAAGCACTGAGACAACTAAAGTAGATACAATTCTAAAGTAGAAACTGTTTTACAACTTGCATTGTGTAACATTTGACAGTGTTGTGATAGACAAGGACAACATTAGCAGTATTTTGTCTATTGCGGTCAAAGACACTCACAATAGACTAGTTTTTGAAATGGCACCTTTTCTTTTCACGTTAACAGAATAACAGAAATTAGATATGTGATTATATATATTATTTTTCTTATGGTAGACAAGTAAAAGTGCTGGTACATTGTGTGTGTGAACGTATGTGTGCAAGGGTGCTAATGTAAATGTGTGTGAGACGTTTCAGTGGTACTTGTTCTGAATGTGATGAATCTGATGCCTGATCAATTCGGGCAGTTGTTTTTAAACAAAAACCTGACTGTTGGTTGATGTCAGACATTTTATTTTAGAAGACCAAATGAGCATATTCACTACAGTGAAGGTGTATAAATCGATAATGAACGGGATGAGAAAAGGCATAACATTAGCACATAAGCAAACGTCCTGTTGTCCTGTTTTATATGTCCACAAGTCTTTTACTCTCCTTTTTAACTCTTTCAATCTACTTTGTACTGTTCTCTACTACTTTTTATGTATTTACTTTTCTCTTCCTCTGTCTTTGCCCTTGTTCTCTTCCTATTCTCTCTGAAGGGTGAGCAATCCATGCCTGTTCTGTGACAGTTTTTGTGTGTGTTCACGTCTGAACTGAATGTGTACTAATTCCTGAAGTGTTCCTTAAAAAACTAATTGTTTGCTAAAGTGTGAACAAAAAAGTTTTGTGAATTATGTAAGAGAGTTGTAGATATTATATCTTAAAGCTACAAACATAGTTGTCCCCTTTACAGTGTGTGTGTGTGTGTGTGTGTGTGTTTGTAACACGTAACCCATGTTCCTCCGACCCCAGGACCTGCAACCCAGAGGATCTGTGTACTTGTAAAGGGGCAAAATCTAAATAATGAATACCCATTCACAGTATTAGCTTTCCGTTCCAGTTTAGATGGCTCTTGAGACCAATCAGACATGTGAAATTAAGTCTCACTTTAGACGGGTTTTTTAGACCCCATTGAGGTGCACTTTAAACTAAACAGTCCATTTGGACTGGTATATTGATTCCTGCAGTATTAGATAGTGGTCAACATCTCAGACGGTGCAATATTACGCTGCTGTTTGACGTTAAACATAATGACTAGTTTAATGAGGAGCATTAATCCAGCTGTCCTAATTAGCCATTTCTGCTTTTTTCCCCATGTGTGGTTACCATGCGTTTGTTGTGTCTGCATTTCCTCTGACTCTTAAAAATTAAATATATTGTTTAAAATATTTTGTCGCATTCTTGTTAGCAGTTGTTGTCCTTGTATCAGAGAGTATTGAAGGTGACAAGCGTGCATTAAACAAAGTAAACTTCAAAGCTGTGTTGCTTTTATTTTAAAATCATGGTTTGTATTTTATAACTAATAAGTTGATGTTAACTCTTTCAATCTACTTTGTACTGTTCTCTACTACTTTTTATGTATTTACTTTTCTCTTCCTCTGTCTTTGCCCTTGTTCTCTTCCTATTCTCTCTGAAGGGTGAGCAATCCATGCCTGTTCTGTGACAGTTTTTGTGTGTGTTCACGTCTGAACTGAATGTGTACTAATTCCTGAAGTGTTCCTTAAAAAACTAATTGTTTGCTAAAGTGTGAACAAAAAAGTTTTGTGAATTATGTAAGAGAGTTGTAGATATTATATCTTAAAGCTACAAACATAGTTGTCCCCTTTACAGTGTGTGTGTGTGTGTGTGTGTGTGTTTGTAACACGTAACCCATGTTCCTCCGACCCCAGGACCTGCAACCCAGAGGATCTGTGTACTTGTAAAGGGGCAAAATCTAAATAATGAATACCCATTCACAGTATTAGCTTTCCGTTCCAGTTTAGATGGCTCTTGAGACCAATCAGACATGTGAAATTAAGTCTCACTTTAGACGGGTTTTTTAGACCCCATTGAGGTGCACTTTAAACTAAACAGTCCATTTGGACTGGTATATTGATTCCTGCAGTATTAGATAGTGGTCAACATCTCAGACGGTGCAATATTACGCTGCTGTTTGACGTTAAACATAATGACTAGTTTAATGAGGAGCATTAATCCAGCTGTCCTAATTAGCCATTTCTGCTTTTTTCCCCATGTGTGGTTACCATGCGTTTGTTGTGTCTGCATTTCCTCTGACTCTTAAAAATTAAATATATTGTTTAAAATATTTTGTCGCATTCTTGTTAGCAGTTGTTGTCCTTGTATCAGAGAGTATTGAAGGTGACAAGCGTGCATTAAACAAAGTAAACTTCAAAGCTGTGTTGCTTTTATTTTAAAATCATGGTTTGCATTTTATAACTAATAAGTTGATGTAACACAGATGTGTCCCAGACTAAATAAAGCCATATTTTACTGACTCCTGTCTCTTCTGGTAACCGTTAACTGTTGTGTCTTATCAGTACTGCTGGAGCACTTTAGCCATTTAATGACTTGTGTTTGGGTATGTTTGTTAATAGGATGCTTATCCAGTTCACTTAACATTGTTTTGTGGGGAAACGGTGCTATCAATAATGACCATGGGAAAATATTCAAAGTAGCCAGCAGGTGGAGTTGTTTCCAGTCTTTAAAATCAGAGGATTCTCGCAGGCTTATCTTCTGCCTGTCAAGCCTGTTGTAATTATTTATTAAAATATTTCATTGTATTTTGACTTAATTTCAGTATAGTATCTAATCAAGAGTTTAAAGTATTTAAGTAGCCTATTTGTGCTTCATTCGTGTACGTAAGCACTTAACTCAGGTAGGCAACAAGTCAATTTCAAAACTTGCACACAATTAGGCTACATTTCAAGAAAAAAAAAATCATTCGTTTAACTCAACTTAATTTGGATCTTCCAAGATCAAATTACATATTTCTCAGGTCTTCATATCTTAAATATTTCCTTTTTTGTCTTTCTTACTGAACAAACAAGCCCATTAAATTCCGCTTCCACAAATTTATGCATTTAATGAAATCACTTTCAGTGTAAAGTGTAATTGACCTTCAATTTCTCATTAGTCACGACAACGCGCTATTTGACCTAAAGCCTTATGTGTTTTACTAATTGGTCATCCATATCCATATCCAATTTGACTACCTAGTCTGACTATACGTAAGCACTTAACTCAGGTAGGCAACAAGTCAATTTCAAAACTTGCACACAATTAGGCTACATTTCAAGAAAAAAAAATCATTCGTTTAACTCAACTTAATTTGGATCTTCCAAGATCAAATTACATATTTCTCAGGTCTTCATATCTTAAATATTTCCTTTTTTGTCTTTCTTACTGAACAAACAAGCCCATTAAATTCCGCTTCCACAAATTTATGCATTTAATGAAATCACTTTCAGTGTAAAGTGTAATTGACCTTCAATTTCTCATTAGTCACGACAACGCGCTATTTGACCTAAAGCCTTATGTGTTTTACTAATTGGTCATCCATATCCATATCCAATTTGACTACCTAGTCTGACTGTTAACATTCCAAGCAACTATTGTAAAACGACTACAAAATCGGCTGCTTCTGAATGTAATGTTTGACTGTTTTCGGATTATGGTTTCAGAGCCTTACATATTTGACAATGCTGTGATGAAACTGGTTCCTGTGCAACAAACCACCAAACTCTGGATTTAATCAATCAGGTAAGAAATAATTAAAGTTTACTTTTGCTTAGTAAAAGTAGAAATATGACTTTTAATTGAATACAGTTTGAACACTAAAACTTTACCTTTTGCAATTATAATGCATGAGCTAAGACCTTATTTCTCATATAGGTTGGTTGCTATAAACCAGGAAACATGTTTTGGTTTATGCGACCAGCTGTATCCTGTTGTTAGCAAAACTACCTCTTGGTGGAGACAGTGACATAGAATTACCTTGAGAAATGAATATCCACACCACTCTCTGGTAGCCTACACATGGGAGAAAAAAAAAAGAAAAAAAAAAGAGGCAGAGAGCAGAAAACAAATGCAAAATTATGAGTCTCATTTGTCAAATATTTTAATAAAGAATATTTATTTTTCTTTTCTATTTTTTACATTTATGCTATCAGTGACGTTTTTATTTACTTATTTGTCTTTGTCACAATTAAAAATATATATTTTTCAAATTGTCACTAAAAAGTCATTAAACCCTAAGTGGTTTGGCCTGCACCATGAGAACTAAAGCATAGCTGTGGAGTTTCTGACTGTTACATGTGGCACTGGGCTTTATAGACACACGTCCCACAGGAACAGATGTAAAAAGATGTGACATTGTGCCAAGCGGACAGGTGAAATGACAGGCTGACAGCCTCTAATGCAGCGAACATCTGCCTGCTTCTGGTCTGTCAGGAGCATGCGCAGATCTGCCCTCCGATCCTGCCTGAGGCCACAAGAGTCAGAGTGCAGCGAGACATTCTTCAATCTTTAAACACTTTTAAGACACTCCGACATTCTATAATGGCCACAGTGCTGTCAAAATATTTTTTGAAACTTCCATTTTAGATGTTTACCATAAACCTTAGATCTTCAGAGAAGTTCATTTGGGCTTTATAATGTCTCAGAACCATTTTCTCACCTCGAAGAAAAGTTTAAGTAACACTTGATTTCTTCAGTGCGACTTTTACTTAGCGGTAAGAGCAATCAAATCTTTGACACAGCTAGTGTTAAAACAGCTAACCATTAGCAGCTTGAGCTCTTTGTGATTTTGTCAGGATTCTCACAGCAAGTCACTTTGCTGGGATGTTTCTTTTGCCAAAGGCGCTCACCAACGATGACGCTGTACTTCCCAGCGCTAATAGGGCCCTGTTAATTTTAGCCTGGTGTGCGCCTCAGAGGAGAGCCACTTTGAGTTTAATTACAGTCTTCCTGAGGCAGCAATTTCACTGTGATTTTGGCGGAGAAGAGGAAAAAAAACAGGAGAAATGATCACCTCTTAAAAGTGTCTAAATTGCATCTTATTTTCCCCCTTTTTTAACCACAACAAAAGGGACGGGCACAATAGCACGGCATGTTTCCTCCCAATCTAGAGCACTGTGACCAATTACCAACGCTATTATCTGAGCTGTATTAAAGATGGCACAGGAGGACCGATGAGGCGTGATTGAAAAGTTTGTCATATAAAGTTTCTTTTCAGCATGTTGCATTTCCTCTCTGAGCTACAGCACATTATTAACTGTCTATCTTTACTCCATATACATTAAAATAGGGCTCCTTTCATAACTTTCCTTTCAGTATGCACAAGCTGCGTCAAGTATGACTGTATTGAATATAAAAATGTGCTCTTGACCTCACTTCATTCGTGCAAGATTGGGCTTTTGGTATAGTGTCCTTACCATCAGTAACATCCAAACACATTGTGATCTGGGTTAGGCAGAATCACACTATAGGAAATATGAATGATCTGACATGTGACAGAATCTTAATCAGAATCTCAGAAATGAACCAGCAATTAGGATGAAACTGCAAAATGTGGATTCCCCTAAGAATTGTTATCTAACATTTATATATTTTCATTATATTTTATTCTTGGCCTATTTAAGTTTAGACACTTTAATGACATTCAGTTTGCTTTTTCAATTTTGATTGAATTGATATAAATCAAACATACATATGACAGACTATATGTTATATGTTAGAAATAAGAGAAATGTCCTCATAAAGGTAGAAAAGTCCATTTCAGGGGCACATGTTAGGAAATAATGCAATAATTAAAAAGAACTGATGCTATAAGTTATACATTGATAATCTTCACCTCATGACCGGATTGAATCAGTGAGTTGAATCTTGTAGAACAGTTTTGTAAAACAAGTCAACCGAATCATTGAAAAGATTTGTCTCAAAAGAATGATTCTTTCACAAATCTAACATTGCCAGGCCTTGAATAAGTGAAGGCCAACATCAAGATTTTCCATTAAAAACGGCACAAAAAGTTATTGCACAGTATGTCTTCAGAAAATTTGGCACACAATTCATATGGCTAATTTTAGCTTTTACTTTAATAGATATTTATTGTTTATTTTTAAATTTAATTATGCTGCCTTTGCACTGTAAAACCTGATATTTATACAGAAACAAAATATATGTATATTATGACTAACATATTATATAGTAACATAAGATATAGTTAATTTAGTTTAAGTCCATTGCTGTAAGACATCCAGTCACATTCTGTATTACTTTATGTGAAGTTAAGAGCTGACTGATGGGTCAAGCTCTGACCTCTATAAAACAGCAGATTTAAAAAGCATTTCCTCCCTCAGCTTTTAAAGGAGAGAGATTATGCCTGATGATCTGAAATCATTGCCTATTGTTTAAGCGTAAGGCAGAGTTGAGTTGTTTGGTTTGTGTAATTGTCTCTCAGTATCATATGCGTGAGAGTGAGCCCTGTGGACTGAGCACCACCCCCTACTGATGAGAGGATACCTGTGCAATCAGACAACACACCGAGAGCCATTGTATCATAATCACTCTCATTCACACACTTCAGCTTTCATCCTCATGATTCATTATCCTTCTGTCATTGTCATTTACTTTTTCTTCACTTCTGGCCCTTCACTTGTGTTACTTCTCTTAAGTCTCAGTTAATCTTCTCTTCTCTTCTCTTCTCTTCTCTTCTCTTCTCTTCTCTTCTCTTCTCTTCTCTTCTCTTCTCTTCTCTTCTCTTCTCTTCTCTTCTCTTCTCTTCTCTTCTCTTCTCTTCTCTTTTCTTCTCTTCTCTTCTCTTCTCTTCTCTTCTCTTCTCTTCTCTTCTCTTCTCTTCTCTTCTCTTCTCTTCTCTTCTCTTCTCTTCTCTTCTCTTCTCTTCTCTTCTCTTCTCTTCTCTTCTCTTCTCTTCTCTTCTCTTCTCTTCTC
>NW_015505388.1:1829187-1846821 GCF_001515645.1 Sinocyclocheilus grahami | reverse complement strand
CCTCTCCCCTCCCGTCTTATATTCACTCCTCTCACTTCTGCTTTTCTTCTCTCTTCGCGTTTGCTCGCCACTGTTCTCGTCTTGTTTCTTCCATTCTCTTTTTTCCCCATACTGTTCCTCTTTCTCCTTCCTTCCTCTGTGTAGTGCCATCTTTTTTTTGCTCTTTTGCATCTCAGCATCACTTGCTGGGATAAAGAAGAGGCCTGTGTGATTAGCACACAATGTCTTTCTGCCATTTATCTTTCATCATTATAGTGACTCCTCTTCGTTCTTTCTTCCCCGCTCTCCGTCTCTTATAGTGCAGGAGTTGTTAATGGCCTGCGTTGCTTCAATTGGTTTCTAAATGCTTATGAGCGAGGGTCCAACTGTGCGCTTAATGAACAGGTATGACTGGGTAATTACAGCAATCTCAGCCCCCTCCCAAACACACAGACACACACATGCTAGCCTGGACCACACAAAGCCCAACAGGACTGAGGAAACCAGGCCCTGCAGGAGTCTGCAGAGGCGGAAAGAAAGGGCAGGAATATGGAGAGAAACTGAAGAGGAAAACAAAGGAGGCTGAACAGAGAGATTTAAATGTAGTAACTGGCTATTATCGGTCATTTAGATAAATGCACGAGACGCTGGAGAGCGTAAATGCTGGAAATGCATTTGGTACACAAGTGTGTTGACGCTAGAGATAAAACATGGGCACTTCACTAAAATGTTTGAATTCTACAGATCCTGAGCACTTTAGATGTAATATTTTTGAGATAAAACATTTTTGTATATGTTTTTGCCTGATTGCCTGATTGATCTGAGCCATAAATAGAGATGAGAATTGCAGACAGTGGGATCTTTTGACTTGGACAAACTAGCAGCCACCCAGGACACCCTAAAGACCACCTAGCAAAGCTGTATCAATCTAGCCTAGCATCATGGTGGTGGGTTTTGCACCACTCACATTTTCCTCACAAAATGTATAATCTAGATTAAAGAGTGACCTAAATGATCTCCAAAGTTTATACAACTGCTTAAAAATGAAAACTTCACACTCTTCTCTGAAACATCTCTCCATTCCGGTGGGTCCCTTGAGTTCTCTCTCCATCTGTTTGCTCCTGTCTGTCTTCAGGCAATGGGTGAAGTTCTGCTCCCTTTGGCCGTCTGTCACAATGACAACAGCCACTTCGCACACACACCCAAACCAGGGATATTTATCGTGGATTCTTATGGAGAGACGACAAGTGAGTTACTCAAGAATGGGGTAGAGATCACATTGGTGTGGCAAATTCCAGTAAGAAAGAAGGAGGGAGAGAGGAAAAGGATGGGAAATGGAGAACACCTTAAAATTTGTGCAAATAACAGAGCCAGTCTTGGGACAACCACTGCTTGTATACATTTGTTTAAACGTGCCAATTTCTGAAAAATGGAGGAATATACACAGGCAAACAGAGAGAGGGAGAGTCAGAAAACTGCGTTAGTGATGGGCTAAGAGTGGGGCGACACTTTGCCAGATGCCTTCTTCTAAATAAACGCAAATCCTTGAAGGGGCGTTGGGCATCTTGTTTTCGCTGGTCCCCGAGGACGCAATCACGGTGTGCTACTGTCTGCAGGGAGAGCAACGAGAGGTAATGGGGCTCGGCGCAGGGTGTCTGTTCTGTATGAACCCTTAGTTTGACAGGCAGCTGGTTAATTCATTAAACCGAGGCTCTAATATAAACAGCCATTCATTTCACTCTCTGACAGTGTGCTGTCTGGACAATGTGAAGCACCCAAATATAACTGCCATACTGTGTTTATGTGTGTGTGTGTGTTCAGGGGGGAAATATGAATGTTTATGTGTACATGATGTTGTATCGGAGCAGTCAGCGAATACGTGGGAGAGGGGCCAGCCAGCGCTTTTCATTCTAAACACAGGACGTTTTGAGAGACGCAGGGAGAGGTTTGGCTAATTGGCAGGGCTTACTACATTGCTATGGCATTTCTCTGTACAATGCAATAGAACCGCAGATCTGTATGTAGGTACAAGCACTTTGACATGCTTCTACAATGTAGACAGATATTTTTGACATAAATGAGGCCATTTTGCATTTTTTTATCCACATTTGTGTAAATAAATGTTAACTTTTGGCAGAAAGATTTACTAATGAGTCTCAAAAGAGATGGTTATAAATTATAATCATAATCATTTAAAATTGAAATTCATTAACTTATAAATGATAATTACAAATGTAGAATTTAAATGATATTTCTAAATAATAATTATAAATGTATAATTTATATTTTTAAAAAATCATTATGTTGCTTCTGGTTTGTTCATCATAAGGAAACTGAATGGCCAAATCAGATGCATTGCATTGTGGGATACAGTAATTTGTATACCGCATATTTTCCGCTATTCTATGCATGCAGAAAATTTGTTGCACAGTGTTCCACAAACTGCAGATATAATACTAGTATGCTAATATGCTATACTGAACATATACTGAATATTTCTATATATAGCCCTTAATTCGGCTGCAGTTACAATCAACGTAAAATGTTTGTAATTTAGTTTTTTTGAGTGGTGTGACAAAATTCAACACTGGGTCAGGAAGAGTGTTTTAGTGTAATTCTATATATTTATATAATATAGGTAATTTGCTGATTATTACTTTTTAAAGGCCTATTTATTATGGTGTACAGAGGCATTTAAAACCATACAACACATACACGGCTGAACATAGACAGTGTTGAATTGTTAGCTTTTAGCTCCATGTCTCAATTTCACCTTAGAAAGATTGAGAAAGAAAGAAAGAAAGAAAGAAAGAGAGAGAAAAGAAATATGGAAAGAGGCTCACTTATGTGTTCTTAAGGTAAAATGAGTGCTTTAAAAACTGGAAAGCCGCACACTTCTCAGCTGTTTTGCTCTTGCCATATTTCACAATCTTTAAATTGACAACTGCATGTTCATTACAAATTGTCTGTAAATCATTTCTGAGGATTCGCATAGGAAATAATTATTTTCCTACCTCAAATGTTTATCTCAGACCGAATTTATTTTAAAAGGAGAACAAATGGAGTCTTAAGTATCCTACTTTTATAACAAAGCAAAAGACCTTAGTCACTTCCTTTACATATGTCTCCTCAAGAGTTACAGAAGAGATATTGCTCATTGAATATTCCAGAATAATTTTATAGTCTTTACTGTATATCAATAATGAGCTCATTTGCCTCATAAGAAAATGAAAATTCTGTAAATAAAACATAACTAGGAACTCCATTAACTTCATTAACAATTAACTCTCATTCATTCTGAGAGCAGCTATGAGGTTATTAGTAAAGCATCTTGTTGTCAGAACATGGACAAACATACACGCTCAGGTGCAAGTGTAACCTCGGACTGACTGGTTTGGGTTGTGAGCAGACGGAGTGTCTGGTGTTAAGGAGCACTGCCTTGTGTGGTTACCCTGCTAAACACTGGCTTTTCATGGCCCTGTCATTACCTCTCCACCACGTTCCTCTCTCCATCTTCATCCCCTCAGACGTGGCTGCGTTCTCCCTCTCTCTCACTGCAGCGCCGCACTGCATTCCACAGTACGAAGGGCAAAATAAGTGGTGGGTTGAACAAACACAACACCAGCAATTAATGGTTGCAGTCAACAGTCTGTACAGAGACAAATGACTGGGCCAGTCCCAGTCAGTGTGCCTTTGACCTGCTCTCAACATCTAGTGTTTCAGTCGGAATCCATTCATTTACCCGTTGTTGTCTCTTAAAAGGAATAGTCTGGGTTAATTACAGTGTGGATTACCACGAAAAATAATTTTCAGTTTGGAAAAAAATATGTACGTGGGTCTTTCCTACTGTGTAGAATATTTTCATATACATTTTTTTTCAAATATATTGAATCAAATATTAATGTTTTTAAATACTGAAATAATAGTAGTTAATTGGCATAATTTGGTAAAAGACTAAGTGATCGTGCAATGAATTTTAATTAATTTTATTAATTTAATTTGAATGATTGCTGTCAATTTTGCCATGTCCCCAACGGCTGTGCATGAACAACATAGAAAACTAGCATTTTTTAAAAGAAAAACAAATTCAGTTTTTGTTTCTATTTCTCCTCTTTCTCTAATAAAAAAATTATAAAATACATTTTCTTGAATTTTTTATTAATTATAATAAAATATTAAGAGACAACAACAGCATATTCCTCAGTAAGTATTAATTGTTTACTGTAAATTCATCAAATAATTGTATGAATTTCTGTGATGTTTTGTGCTATTAACATTCCATCCTCTTAAATAAAATTTCAGAATAAAAAGTATCACAATTAACTTTAAACTGATACCTTGAGGTAAGCCAACTCTCAGTCCCTCACCGACTATTAGCTAACTTTACCTCTTTATACTATTAATTGTTAGGCTACTTCCTGTTGTGTAAATAATCCACTTATAATTAATACAAAAAAGTACTATTTAAATTATGAACACTTTTTAAAATTACAACACTGGTAAATTTGTGTTTTACAAGTTCTGAAGGTTCTGCATAGCAGGAATGATGCATGTACAGAAATGCGCTTAAATACATGAAAGTCAAGCACTGTACGCAGCATAGGCTTTCATTGGTAAATGCATAGCTGTTGATAGCGCTCAACTTGTATTTAACCTGAAATGTGGCATAATAATGCATGTATTCCCTGTCCAGGCTGTTTTGATTATAAATCACTTTGTTTATCTGTTTAGATTTTCCATTTAATCACTGTGTGTGTTGTTTGGCTGAGACAGACACCTTTCCTAGCAGACTCCTGACAACAGTTTGACCACCAACAGCGCTGAGCTCTGGTCTTGATGCAAAGCCAGTTGGTCCAGTCAGCAGCCATACGGGGGCCTACGAGCAGTGTGTGTGCGCCGCACATAGCCACGTGTGAGCCACTGTGTGTGGGGTCGCCGGGTCACCGTGCACCATCACCCTGATGGCTTCTGACATGGGCCTCCTCATTTCTAGCTCCCTTCTGCAGCCCCAAATAGAGGATGAAAGCTCTGCCCTTTCTCCTTTCCGCCCTCACTCCCTCCCCTCTCTTCTGTCTTCTATATGTTTATCTTATCATCAGAGCTCATTATTGGTAAATAAGGGTAGGCTGCCCGGCTGGTCTCTCCCGACATTAACCGCTGCTGATGTATCTGTGTAACCATAGCACCCAGTGTTTAGGCTATTAGAGCTGCCTATTTACAATCTGGAGTTTCCTATTGATTATGTCTGCCTTGAATTCTGTTTACCCGGGAAATAAATAACACGTGTCTCTTTCTCTCTCTCTTTTTCTGTCTCGCTATCTCTCTCGCTTTACCACTGTTTTCTTATATTATATGTCTCTACCTTCCCCATATTGTGTCCTCTTCATCTACCCTAAACTTTTGTGCTCTTGTTTTTTGTTCTTCCTCCTATAACAATGATTTCATTTATTCAGTGGTTATCTTTTGAATTATTGTATCCTTTTTTGATTTGAGTTGTTGTTAGAGGACAGTTTGTGAGTCATTATGTTTTACACAAAGCCAACAGCATACTGAAAAACTTTTGGGTTCAGTACAAGTTAAGATTAATCAACAGCATTTGTGGCATAATGGTAAAAATTACACTACCGTTCAAACGTTTCGGGTCGGTAAGATTTTATGATCTTTTATGTTCACCAAGGCTGCATTTTATTAGATGAAAAATACAGTAAACTTTTACAGTAATTTATTCCTGTAATGGCAAAGCAGAATTTTCTGAAGCCATTACTCCAAGATTCGATGTCACATGATCCTTCAGAAATCATTCTAATATGCAGATTTGCTCAAGAATAATTTCTTATTATTATCAATGTTGTGCTTAATGTTTTTTTTGTGGAAACCGTGACACTTTCTTTCAGGATTTCTGAGATTAAATAGAAAGATCAAATTTATTTGTACAGCATTTTTGAAATAGTATTAATATTATAACATTTTAAATGTCTTTACTGTCACTTTTGATAAATTTAATGCATCCTTGCTGAATAGAAGTATTAATTTCTTTAAAAAATAACTAACTAAATAAAATAAAAAGAAATAAAAAACAGAAATAGTTTCTTTCTTTCTTTCTTTCTCTTTCTTCCTTCCTTCCTTCCTTCCTTTCGCTCTCTCTCTTTCTTTCTTTCTGTGTAAAGTTATATCCAATTTAACAGTTTTTTGCTTTGACAACACAAAGCCATACACACTAAAACAACTGTAAAAATTATTTATACAACTTTACATTAAAAATTAAACGTTTTAAAAGAATAATTTATGTAAGTGCTTTTTAGAAAATAGCTTTACATTTCTGATTTTAAATCCTAGAAATTGGCCCCATTCACTTCCATTGTTAATTCTTCATTGCAACCTTGAATTTTGCTTTTTTAAAGGAAATTAGGTAAGAGTCTAAATAAATGTTTGTGCTGATCATACTTAATATGCTGTTGATTGTGCTTAACTTATTAAACCTGAAATATTCCTTTCATTTGTCACATAAGCATATATACTTACCCATACTTTGACCCAGTTACACTACGATCAAGGTGGAGATGGAGAAAATGTCACCACTGGGGAGAGAATACATAGATCACAAACAAGCATAGACGCACTCACATTCCCTTTAATGCACTTGCATTTCTGTATTCATGTACTCATTGTACTGTATGCTTTTAAACAGACACACATACATACTCGCAACCACTCAGCCTGCTATGCTCTGCTTCCTCTCATTGGTAACAGAACCCTGTGTTAGAAGGGTGAAGGCCTGTGTATGTGTCATTCGTTCCATCCTTCTCTCCCCCTTCCCTGATCACACAGATAGAGACGCAGATAAGGAAGCAGTTCATGTTCATATGTTTGTGTAGCGCTGCACGCCACACTGCTCACACCAGTGTCTCGTTCAGAAAGACTGCATTAACCTACTCTTTGCTACCCAATCCCATGTGCCTTAATCAGGCGCTCGGAGTTAACCCTTTGTGCACCACAGCAGAACCTTCCAAGCCTGAACTTAGACTAAATGGTGTATCAGAAGGAGGCTGAATTATGTGATATAGTTGATTCATGAGGCTGGCACATTTTTTAGAGCTCATCCTTGCAGATTCTCAGTTAGGAAGTAAATGAATCCTTACTGTCCGCTCAGCCTCTAAGTGCTCCTCCAAAAGACTGGATCAACCCTTTAATGAAAAGACTATTTGAGCGGCTGACTGAAAGCAGCTAATGTTTGTTCTGCCTTTGACCATTATTTGGAGCTATTTAGAGTGATCTCACCAGGCCAGTCATGCTAATAAAGCTTTTCTTGATTTGAATCAGACTGACGTTGGAGAAAGGGAGTGGACCTCAAGTCAAAAAAAAACTGCATCAGGCACTGCAGAGATCTGTCATAAAACAAACACGAATAGTACAGTTTGGTTACTGTGTATGTTTAGTTGTTAGTGCTTATTGCTTAAGCAATCATGGGATTCCACAAGGCTCTGTACGTGGACCTCTTGTTTTGTTCTTGAATGCATGGCTACACCGTATTCTCTACTTATGTATGACTACACACTCAAATATTTGTATAACAGCAATTTGCTATTACCTTTGTATAGCAGAATGTCTTGAAGTGATTAATATCACCAGTAGATCCTGCCTTCTTTTGATCCTTGTCTTTGCCACCCTGTTGGAAGTCTTTCATTTATGTGCTGCACAGTTCAGAGAAGGCTCGCCTGTTTACAAGTTCAAGGCTCTAGTTTATCTTAACCAAGAACGACAATAGTAATTATATGTGTGAAGTGAATTGTGTGTTTGTATTGGGCCGTTGGTGGGTGGATGGGGAGCGCTGTAATCTTAGCAAACTTGAGTACACAACAGCATAAACAGCAAACAGATGAGATCTCATTTGGTTTATCAAAGCCTCACATCCAAGTCTTAGAGGTCCTAGTTATGTTGTCTGGATCAGTCAGTGCTCTGTATTATGGCTGTTTTGTTTGTAACCTCTAGAGGGAGCTAGAGACTTAGCTAAACAGTCCTTAACACAATATTAAAAACTCCAGTACAGTGTGGTGGTGTATTTAAAACTAAGATGAACCAATTCATAGATTAAAATGTACTAGTTTAAATTGGATTATTAAATATTTGCTACATTAAATGTTTGGGTAAATTAGATCACTTTTTATACATTTTCACAATTTTCTATATCACTATATTACTATTATTATATTTTATATATTACTGTATGTATGTATGTGTGTATACAGTAGAATGTATATGTAATTATTAATAAGTGATATTTATAATTTTTATATAAGGTTTACATTTATTTTAATTTAGTACAATGATCAATTATACAGTTATCAGTATATTTATTTTTACATTTGGATTATTCTCGTATGTTGATCATAAAATTTGTGAAGGAAAAAAAAAAGACAGTGGTCTAGCATTTGCCCACTGTAAATATTCAAGCAGATTGGGTTTGAGTTGAGTGATTGGCCCTGGTTTGGACACTGACCCAACACGGACATGAAGATGTAGAGGTGCATGCAAATTTGTGTGGGTTTAAGACTGTGTGTGTTCGTGTGTATGAGTCTGCGGCTATTTTTACTGGCAGAGAGTGAGGTGTTGTACTGTGAAGGATCCATCAGCAGTGCCGAGCACCGCTCAGGAAACCAGCTTTAACAGACACACACCACTGACGGAGCCACATATGTGTGTGCTTAATACAGAGAAAGAAAAGAGGTGAAACTGAGTCTGAAATTACTCTCTGCCACCTGCTTTGAGTCTCTGCTGCTTTCTTTAAAATGGGGGATAAAAGCTTGTTTCTGCTTATTTCATCAATCAAAATTGTGCTATTATAAAATGTTACATATACAAGCTTTTGAATGGTATTCTTTGTTGGTGTGAATTTGTTAGTTTTATTTCAGTATGATGAACAGGAAATCACACGTTTTGATAAATGCAATTTTCTTCAGATTGGTTCATATTTTAGTAAAGTTATAATAAGAGAAACCCAGTGTGGGTCCTGTTGTTTTCTACTATCTCTCAGCCCGTCACAGCCACGCAAGAACAGCAACCTGTCAAATTATAGACTAATCAAAATACACTCTGTATCCGTGTAAAATAGCAGCAGTAATTGCTATCTTAAGTATAGGGGAACCTTTTGGAATGCGTTTTTGAGTACACAAATGTGTTGTGAAAGTGTTTCAGCAGTGTGTGTGTGTGTTTGGGTTGGTCTGCATGTGTGGCTCATGAGAGAAAGTGGGAAAGGCATTGAAGGTGACACTTTGTGACCATAATCAGAACACCACAAAAACCATGGACGCTCCACACAAAAGCAAACACTAACCTGTTACGCTGACCCTAGGCCAGTCTGGTCACCATGGTTACAACAACCATGAGCAAAAGCACAGAGAGCTGATCTGGAGTCTGCGGTTAAGCGCAGGGAGTGTGCAGTCACCGTAATGATGCACTTCCCCTAAAAAAAACCTCCAGCCTCTCAAAATCCAGCCTGGCTTTTCCAGTTCCACTCCATTACAGAGTTGAGCGAACATCCCAAATGCACATCCAAGAGCTTCTGCCTCCATGTAAACAATGCAATCCCCATGATTACAGTAGGGTTGAAGAGAAGGGAAGAGAAGACAGTGAAAAAAATCGAATCAGTGGCCACACGTAATTGAGCAGGCTGACCATTTCACGCAACTTTGACAAAAAATCATTACTGTTTGTTCTTCTAGAAATAGGTTGGGATCAAGAGAAATTGTGAAGAAATGATGGCGATGAGCTGTTTTTCCTCAGGCATGTGCCTCCCTGGCCTGTGCGGTCTACACACCCTGGTGACAATGACCAGTGGCCCCTGATTGTCTGGTCTCAGAGGGGCAGGGCAGGCGCTGTGGGCCATAGTGACCACGCCGAGTTCACACTGGCCCCACACAGGCGCCTGCTCTCCGGGCCAGCTGAGGTCATAAACAGTGGACAGAGCAAGGCTCACGAAGGACACAAGACAGAGAATGGATCTTTCTGACCACATAAAGAGTAGGCATGATTCGCTTGGTGCCCACAGGAAAAACACATTCCCACGGACACTTGCGTTTGCTTATCATGTTTAGAAAAAACTTCATATATGGCAGATTGATATTTAATATATTGATAATAAGATTTTTGAAAGAAGTCTTTTATGCTCAACAGGGCTGCATTTATTTGATCAGAAATACAGTAAAAACAGCAATATTGTGAAATATTTTCATAATTTAAAATAAAAATCTCTATTTGAATATATTATATAAAATGTAAAAATATAAAATAATTTAAATAATATAAAACTTTATTCCTGTGATCGCAAAGCTGAATTTTCAGCAGCCATTATTCTAGTTTTCAGTGCCACATTATCCTTGATAGATCATTCTAAAATGCTCATTTGGTGCTCAATTATTAATCATATATAATTATTATTATTATTAGAAATATTATGATCAATGTTGAAAACCGTTTTTGCTGCTTAATATTGATTCTTTAAATTTTTTTAGGATTCTTTGATGAATAAAACGTTCATTGTACAGCATTTTTTGGAACTGCAAAAATAATTTGCAACATTATAAATGCCTTTACTATCGTTATTGATCAATGTAATGCTTTCTTGCTGAATAAAAGTATTGTTGTTATTATTTTTTTTAAATCTTACTTTATTCGAAACTTTTATTACATTTGAACGTTTCCACAAAATTATTAAACAGCAAAATATTTTTCAACATTGATAATAATGTTGAGAAATGTTTCTTGAACAACAAATCAGTATATTAGAATTATTTCTGTAGGATCATATTAAATCCAGCTTTGCCATCACAAGAATAATTACATTTTGAAATATATTAAAATAGAAAGGAGCATTTTAAATTGTAATAATATTTCACAATATTACTGTTTTACTTTATTTTTGCTCAAATTAATGCAGTCTTGGTGTGCATAAAAAACAAACAAAAAGTACATTTAGTAATTTTTCAATTTAGTAGTATATATGTATATTTTAGTATTTTTGAGATACTTTTTGCTGGGCACAATATTTGAAGGATATTCAAAATTCTCAAATAATTTACTCATTTTGAAAAATGTCTCAATGTCCATACAATGAAAGTTAATTCGGTCCCATGTTGTTTTGGTCCTCACTGACTTTCATAATAATAATAATTTTTTAAAAAGTAAAAAACCTTACAATTTTGGAACGACGTGAGGATGAGTAAATGATGACAGAATTTTCATTTTTGGGTGAACTAAAATTTAAGTCTAAATGTATTGTTTCATAGTGACGTGTGAGTGCTGAGTTTGGTGGAGGGCGAGAGTGACAGCACTATATCATTCCTTAATTATTGCAAGCGTGAGACGCTCCTGTGGCTCTAAATCTTTTTAAGCAGTCACAGTTCCCTCCCAGCTGCAAAATTCATGTTTAAGAGAGGATGCATGTGTTGTGTCATAATCCAAAGGCACCGGAAAATAGTGGCTGCCTTGTGCGCCACTTTCAAGACCATCTCTAAGGCACCTGTCTGTATGATCATAGTGTAAAAGGTGAGCAAATCAGGTGATCCGTCATGTTTCCATGGATACGACGACTCCACCCCAGTGCCACAACAAGAAACTTGATTGTAAATTTTGCATTAGAGAAGTTTTGAAATGAACGTTTTTAAGCTTGTGCATGCTCATTGTTGGGTCTAAGAGAGAAAGAGAGGAAAATTCATGTGTGGTACAGGAAAATCTCATGTGCTGCAAAAGTTTATGAGAAATGATTGCCTCGACTCGATGCTTAACTTAATTTAGTTGTGTATCTTATACTATGGGCCTTGTGTTTCGAGTAAACAACGCAAAAATAAATTAACTCTTGCGACTTGAACGAGCCACGGTAACGTGGTTTCCATAAACAATTCAAGTAAACTCAACAAATGGAAAGTGTGTGTGCATGTAAAATGCTGGTGAAGGTGGGGTGGGAGGTCTTATGGGAGTTTTATGATGTCATAAATACTTGTTCTGATCCTAGAAGATAAGCTATTGTAAGAGGATGATGAGGAACAGAGCGATGAAGATAACCATGACCAATAATGATGGCCTTAACACTAGGTCTCTAAGAAAACATCAAATGTGTAAAGCTGTGAGCAGCTGTTAAATGGATGAATGCTTCTGGTTTTATGTGATCTGATGGCCAACCTCTATCTCTCCTATCTGTGCACTGTTTCACATTATCTCTATGTTCATCCATTCATCGGCTCACCTGCTCGTCTGTCTTTAGCTGTTGTTCGACTCATTCTCATATGAATATTGGTTGCTGTCTTTTTATAATTTAATTGGTTATGAATAACTTCATAGCAATTAATACATTCCTTATGAATTTAGCTTTTGATCACTGATGCTAGTGATTTATTTATGCAAATTTTAATATGCGGCTATTCGCGTCAGCTAATTTATTCTTTTTGAATATGAGACCAATCAATCACTAAATCGTGGACTTAAGTGACCAATTAATAAATGCAGTTATCATATTTGATAGTAAACATTGATAAATAATTCTGTGTCTATAAGACAGACCCATAGGCCAATAAATCCAGTCCTTAATTGATATTTAATTTCCATCCTTGCTTTGAAGCTTAGGTTGATTGTGAATTTGCATTTAATAGTGGGTTTATTTGAGAGGCTCTAATGATAAAGACATTAATCGCAAAGGTTATTTCAGCCACATATCACAAAAACTTTATTTGAGATGTCCCCATTTGAGCTCTGTCATCAGTCCCACTGTTTTATGACCATCAGACCCAAGGCCATGGCAGGTGAGGACAGAGATTGGGTGTTAATGATTGTGAAGCCCTATATACGGTGAGGGTGGATTAAACGCTGTTCCTCATCAGGCACTGTAGCATGTCCTTGATCGCTTTAAGAGGTTGTTAAAATCATTAAAAGCACAACTCATCAGCACTTTTTGACAGCCCTAGCGTGAGAATGAGCTTTCTTACCCCATCATCTCAAAAATGACATCCATAAAATATTCAGTTCACCTTTAGCATTACCTCTTTTCAGGGTCTGTTGAAAAACAATAATGCTGTAAAGCGCTCGTTAGGTTTACAGTCACCGTAAAAAAAAAAGCAGTGGTAAAAGACTGGGCTGGCTCTCCGTCTTAATGACAGTGTTGTTTTATTGTGATGAGACATATGACTGTCATCAATAGATGGGGAGGATTGCGCACACGATGCTCTCCCACACATTACAGCTTTAATAGAGAATTAAACAACAGGCAGGTAGCGCAACAGGCCAACAGGCACCGCACTGCGAAGCCATCGATTTTCATTGCCTTGTTTCCTCATTGACTTTCATGCTAAAACAAATGGCTAATTGAGGACTATGAGGGAGGTCTGGTCATTGTTTATTCAATTATATATGACTTGTATAATAACAGGTGATGTGGTTTGTCTTAATAATGTGCTAACGTTTATGATACCTCATTGCCCGCTTCTATATGGGGACTGGAGCCAGTTACATTACGTAGAAACATGTTTAATTTAATGCGAAAGACGTTTGCGGAAGTAGATTTGTATATTGATTTGCCTATTACAAAGGCACAGCGTCTGACCTTGATTTGATCATTATGGTTGCACCTGATGAAGATGGACATCCAAAAGATGCTTTTTTACAGCCTGACCATAATAATTTACACTTTATGAAATTGCAGGCCCAAAAATACGATATACCAGTAATCATTTATCAATCATAGCATTCCATGATCCAACACTGTGATGGAGACTGAACAAATGTTTGCTGTAGACATATGAAGTACACACAAGATGTGGAATCAGTGTTGTAAAAATACATAAAATACATTTATTATGTTGTCTACGTGCACACGGAAGTGATTTAATGCTGGAGCTTTAACTCTAGGCAGCCGGGCACCTGAAAAACATAGATGAGCATGGTATATTTGTTATATCGATTTGACAAAGTGTATTTGTTTTATTGATTTAAGGTCATCAGGCATTTAACTAAATAATTTTACTGGCTGATGAAATCATTAAGTATTTGCTGGAATCGTTTTTGATACTGTTATCATTAAATGACAGAGGTCAGAATGCCAGTCAGTGACACTGCCAATAAAACAGGATGTTTATTAAGTGAGACGTACTTCATTACGTTGCTCCATATGGTAATAAAACCAAACATGCACTAACCGGGCACTTATTACATACAGGTAAACTTTGAACACCCAATAAACATTGAGGAGCTACACATGCTATCAACATTTTTTTAAACATGATTTTACACCCTGTATGTCTAATAAAAATCATTTTCCAAAGTCAAACTTTGTTCTCATTAACTCAAGCTAGGTGGGACTGTTAGTGCACCTTTAACAGACTGACCTTTGATTGCACTTCAGGACAGTTAAGACATTGTCCATCACAGTCCTATTAAAATAAAATGACATTATGCATTTCTGTGTATTTTGCAGTTTGACTCCCATTAATTGATTTTTTTGCATAGAGTACATGTACATAGCTGTTGCATTCATTATTTAGACGAATGACACTACATTTGCCCTTCTGAATCAATTCTAATTGAATGTTTCTGTGGTTAAATTGTGCAACAGGTTCGCAGTCAAACCACAGGGTGTTCAGGCACAATATTATTGCTCACTATATTCTTGATGGGAAAACCATTTCCACTAGTGGTGAGGACTGTGGCTAAACTGTACATGTCTCCCAGTGGCATGTGGTACTGGGTGTCTCTGGCTTCCCTCATTCACCCAAAGTGGAAGGCCAATGGATGTTTTCATTCGACCTTTGTCAGCTGAACAGTGTTACTATGGCAACATCCAATCAATGACAAGAAATTCGGTTTAGCGACCACTTAAATCCTTAAACTGTTACTGACCAATCCCGCCTTCAGCACTGTTGTTGAAGAAGTGTTTTCTTTTTCGAAGCTGATTCGACATTGTTTGAGAGGATACAAGTTCTAATTTTTCCCCTTTCCAGATCTTTAAATAAATGTAAATAAATAGAAGTGCATGCTATAGATTAAACTGTCACCCTCATTCCAGTGTAATTTTAAAGTGACTAACTTATCATTTATACAATATCTTGATTCACTCAGTGATCTCTTACACTAATGTTATCATTTGTAATAATCTCTCATTGTGCCTTTTGCTTTTCAATTTACTGTGATAAATGTTTCTATAGAAGCTTGTTTCCACCACAGTACCCCCCCCCCCCAAAAATGTAAATAAATAAAAAGTAATTGAAACTTTTTTTTATCTCGCAATTTTGACTTTTTTTCTCAGAACTGTAAGATATAAACTTTTATTTTCTTGCAATTCCAAGTTTATTCCAATTCTGAATTTATATCTCACAATTGGCTTTTTTTCCTCCCTCAGAATTCTGAGTTTACATCTTGAAATTCAGTTTGATTTGTTCCTGCCACAGAATAAAACAATCAGAAAATACTTTTTTTCTCACAATTGCAAGTTTATATCTAAAAATTCTGACTTTTTTTTACCTCATAATTGCAAGAAAAAAAGTCAGAATTTTGAGATTCAAACTCTTCCCTTTCAAACTTTTTGCATAACTTGTCTGAAAAACAGTGGCAGAGGGTGAAGCTCAGTAAAGGCATTAGAGGTAATTTAATATACTTTACCTTCAAAACATTTTGTACTCTTATGTAGTGGGTTGAACCCAGTGTGACCAGTGAGATAAATATCCCCTTATGGAATCCTTGTGTGGTTTGGAGGTTTGTTTTAGACCAAAAAAAAACACAAAAAAAAAACACAATGACTGAGTTCACCCTTCATAAGTAGCTGGTATTTAAGTATAGGCAGACATACACACACAAAAATACATAACAAATCACCATATTTCCCTGCCAGTATTGTGGTCATCTGCACACAGGGTTATGTTCAGGCAAAATTTTGAAGGCATTACATAAAACTGTCTCTCTGACCATTTTAGTCTTGTCCAACTGATAAGATTAGTCCTTTTGACATGTTTCATCTGGACCCTATGGACATCTGTTGTATGCTTCTATATACTGTATCGAAAATCATCTAAAACATAAAAAATCCTAAATATATGATTGACCACTCTTAAACAGCACACCCTCATTAAAATGTTTGGTAATTAGTGACCACAGCAAGAGCGACCAGCTACGATACAGCTACTCATTACAGGCATTCTAAATTAATGGGGTGCAATCAGTAGGCTTTCCACATGGAGTACAATAAAAAAACAACATTAAAACCACAGAGACTATGAGTCCAAATGTATTAAAATAACAGCTCTCAGTGATATGTGTCGGGTCCCTGCTATGACAGCAGCAACGTTCACAAATGTTTACAGATCAAGCGGGGACCCAGTGTGCCTGTAGCTTTTTCTAATTCTGTTTTATCATGTGATAGAAAGTCTAAGGCCTTCTCAAGCCGTACGGCTGACTCATCTAATCTGCGGCCTATTATGCATCAAACTAAGTTTGCTGAGACACAAAGTAATGCCATCAAGTTAGCATTTTTAAACATTCGCTCACTAAAAAATAAATCGTTTCTGATCAATGACTTAATAACCACAAACAACCTGGATTTTATGTTTATAAAGGAAACATGGCTAGAAGACAGCTGCAGTGCAACAGTCCTCAATGAAACAATCCCTCCTAACTTTAATTTTATAAGTGTCTGCAGGACTGTTAGGAGAGGTGGAGGTGTAGCTGCTCTATTTAAAGATGTCTATCAATGCAAGCAAGTGTCATTTGGTCAAAACTTGTCCTTTGAATATCTAGGTATTGTGCTGAAAGGTGCTCCACGCATTCTGTTTATTATTATTTACAGCCCTAACCCTAACCCTCAGCATGTGCATGAACCCACACACAATCGTGGACATACTCTAGATTTAATCATCAGTAGAGGTCTAAACATTTCATCCATTGTTATTAAGGATGTAGCACTATCTGATCACTCCTGTATTTTCTTTGATATATTGATCTCTGTTACCACTGAATCTAGATCTGTCTCTGTCAGAAAGAGATGCATTAACGAAAACACTAGTGTGCTATTTTTAAAAAAAAATATCTTTAACATCAAGCATTTCTGCAGACTCTGTTGATCTTCTCCTTGATTCCTTTAAAGGGGTCATATGATGCGATTTCAATTTTTCCTTTCTCTTTGGAGTGTTACAAGCTCTTGTTGCATAAAGAAGATCTGTAAAGTTGCAAAGACTAAAGTCTCAAATCCAAAGAGATATTCTTTATAAAAGTTAAGAGTCAGCCACACCTACCTAAAACGGCTCGTTCTAACACGCCCCCACATATCTACCTCACTATGTGGGAAGATTTGCATAACGCCACCCAAATGTTCATGCAAAGAAAGAAGGCGTAACTTTTATTCTCGCTGTAGTATTGTTGCCGCCGCCGCCATGTCGTGAAGGCGCTGTGTGCTTTGTTGTGAAAGCGAAACTACTTTGTTTGGCCTTTCAAAAGAGGACGATATCTGCTTCGTCATGCCTGGAGCTGATCCGTGCTGGTCGCTGAGGAAATACTTCAACTTCGCGCTGTGAATCGCCGGATCGGCTTTCACCTTGGATGAAGCGGGGTCCAGCCCGGGGTCGTCACATGTGGTTGCCGCAGGCATCACAATATGGTAAGGGACGTTACATTTCCGTCACACGC
>NW_015505388.1:1826665-1828963 GCF_001515645.1 Sinocyclocheilus grahami | reverse complement strand
GCCAATCACAACGCACTGGATAGCTGGCCAATCAGAGCACACCTCGCTTTATCAGACCGATGAGCTTTGTAAAAATCGAAGCGTTTTGGAAAGGCGGGGCATAGAGGAGAAACAATAATGTACAGTATGTGGAAAATAATGTGTTTTTTGAACCTTAAACCGCATAAACACATTTCATTACACCAAATACACAAAATAATGTTCTTTTTAGCAGCATCATATGACCCCTTGAACTCAAAAGTTAAGAATGTTATTGATGATATTGCTCCTGTAAAAGTCAATAAGAAGACTGACAGACAAAAATCACCTTGGAGAAAATCAACAGCAATACAGAGTATGAAAAGACAATGCAGAAAAGCTGAGCGGATGTGGCGGAAGACAAAACTTGAAATTCACTATAGCATCTACAAAGACAGCCTTCATGCTTTCAATGTGGAACTAGCCACAGCTAGACAGACCTTCTTCTCAAACCTTATAAACATTATCTTAAACAACACTCGCACTCTTTTTGCTGCTGTTGAGAGACTGACAAACCCCCCAAATCAGATTGCCAGTGAAATGCTCTCCGACAGCAAATGCAATGAGTTTGCTTCCTTCTTTTCTGAGAAGATCAATAATATCAGGAAGGCGATTAGCACATCCCCAAGTTATGCAGAGGTTAGACATATTCGACCACAATATCAAAAAGAAGATACTATGTCTGCTTTTGAAGAAATTGATAGCAAAATTTTGGAAGAAATAGTACAGCACCTTAAATCGTCAACATGCTATCTTGACACACTTCCCACATATTTTTTCAAAAGGGTGCTTAACTGTTTGGAAGCAGATCTCTTAGAAGTGGTGAACGCCTCACTTCTTTCTGGGACTTTTCCAAACTCCCTGAAAACTGCAGTTGTTAAACCCCTTCTGAAAAAGAACAATCTTTGCTGTTGAGAGACTGACAAACCCCCCAGCAAATGCAATGAGTTTGCGTCCTTCTTTTCTCAGAAGATCAATAATATCAGAAAGGCGATTAGCACATCCTCAAGTTATGCAGAGGTCAGACAGATTCGACCGCAATTTAAAAAAGAAGTTACCATGTCTGTTTTTGTCTTTGTTTTTTGTTTTTCAAAAGATCTCGCCTCATTTCTTTCTGGGACGTTTCCAAAATCCCTGAAAACTGCAGTTGTTAAGCCCCTTCTGAAAAAGAGCAGTCTAGATAGCACCATATTGAGCAACTATAGACCCATATCAAATCTTCCTTTTATAGGAAAGATTATTGAAAAGGCAGTTTTTAATCACCTGAACAACAACTTAAACACAAATGGATACCTGGACAATTATCAATCTGGTTTCCATCCGCATCACAGCACAGAGACAGCACTCATTAAGATAATAAATGATATTCGCTTTAATTCTGATTCTGGCAAAATATCACTGCTGGTACTACTAGATCTTAGTGCTGCATTTGACACTGTAGATCATAACATACTTCTAGAGAGACTAGAAAACTGGGTCTGGCTTTCTGGGATGGTAATCAAATGGTTCATGTCATTCTTAGAAGGGAGAGGTTATTATGTGAGTATAGGAGAGCATAAGTCTAAGTGGATGTCTATGACATGCGGAGTCCCACAAGGCTCAATTCTTGCACCGCTGCTCTTTAGCCTGTATATGCTCCCACTAAGTCAAATAATGAGAAAGAACCAAATTGCCTATCACAGCTATGCAGATGATACCCAGATTTACCTAGCCTTATCACCAAATGACTACAGCCCCATTGACTCCCTCTGCCAATGCATTGATGAAATTAACAGTTGGATGTGCCAGAACTTTCTTCAGTTAAACAAGGAGAAAACTGAAGTCATTGCATTTGGAAACAAAGATGAATTTCTCAAGGTGAATGCATACCTTGACTCTAGGGGTCAAACAACTAAAAATCAAGTCAACAATCTTGGTGGGATTCTGGAGACAGACCTTAGTTTCAGTAGTCATGTCAAAGCAGTAACTAAATCAGCATACTATCATCTCAGAAACATTGCAAGAATTAGATTAGATGTTTTATTTCCAGTCAAAATTGGAGAAACTTGTTCATGCCTTTATCACCAGTAGGGTGGACTATTGTAATGGTCTCCTCACTGGTCTTCCCAAGAAGACCATTAAACAGCTGCAGCTCATCCAGAACGCTGCTGCCAGAATTCTGACAAGAACCAGAAAATCTGAGCATATCACACCAGTCCTCAGGTCCTTACACTGGCTTTCAGTTATATTTAGGATTGATTTTAAAGTACTTTTACTCGTTTATAAATCACTCAATGGCCT